>NC_088413.1:80782052-80889552 GCF_034236695.1 Oncorhynchus nerka | reverse complement strand
AGTGACCAATGGGGAACAACTCCTGGTCTAAGGTTAGTGACCAATGGGGGAACAACTCCTGGTCTAAGGTTAGTGACCAATGGGGGGAACAACTCCTGGTCTAAGGTTAGTGACCAATGGGGGGAACAACTCCTGGTCTAAGGTTAGTGACCAATGGGGAACAACTCCTGGTCTAAGGTTAGTGACCAATGGGGGTAACAACTCCTGGTCTAAGGTTAGTGACCAATGGGGAAACACTCCTGGTCTTAGGTTAGTGACCAATGGGGAACAACTCCTGGTCTAAGGTTAGTGACCAATGGGGGGAACAACTCCTGGTCTAAGGTTAGTGACCAATGGGGGGAACAACTCCTGGTCTAAGGTTAGTGACCAATGGGGGGAACAACTCCTGGTCTAAGGTTAGTGACCAATGTCCATTCTTCGGGGGATATACTTCAGTAACTTCACCTGTTAACCAACAAACTAACCTGTCAAACAGAGCCAACAAAGTGAGTCTGTCAAAGTGCAGGCCGACCCACAGGTAAGGCAGCAGCCAGAAACGGTAGTGCTGTTTGGCCTGGTGTGCTGTAGCCGTGGCTTGGTCCTCCAGGTCTAGAGGAGCATCCTGGAGCTCTGGGCTCAGGTCGACATCCTGCTGTTCTAACAACTCTGGGTCAATGGTTAGGAGACGGTTCAGACGGATCTGTAGAAAACAAAACAAAACACACAAAAATAATCAGGGGGAGGGACACTGGCGTACCGGACCCCCCCCCCCCAAGGTTTGGACCCATCTCTGTGAATTCATTCAAGGGTTTTATATTTATTTTCACTATTTTCTACATTGTAGAATAATAGTGAAGACATCAAATCTATGAAATAACACATATGGAATCATGTAGTAACCAACAAAAAAAGTGTTAGAAAATATAATGATTTGTTTATTTTAGATTCTTCAAAGTAGCCACCCTTTACCTTGATGACAGCTTTGCACACTCTTGGCATTCTCTCAACCAGCTTCATGAGGAATGATTTTCCAACCATCTTGAAGGAGTTCCCACATATAATGAGCACTTGTTGGCTGCTGTTCCTTCACACTGCAGTCCAACTCATCTCAAACCATCTCAAATTGGGCTGAGGTTGGGTGATTGTGTAGGCCAGGTCAACTGATGCATCACTCTCCTTGGTCAAATAGCCCTTACACAACCTGGAGGTGTGTTGGGTCATTGACCTGTTGAAAAACAAGTGATAGTCCCACTAAGCACAAACCAGATGGGATGGCGTATCGCTGCAGAATGCTGTGGTTGTCGTGCTGGTTAAGTGTGCCTTGATTTCTAAATAAATCATAGACAGTGTCACCAGCAAAGCACCATCACACCTCCTCCTCCATGCTTCACGGTGGGAACAATCACACCTCCTCCTCCATGCTTCACGGTGGGAACCACACACCTCCTCCTCCATGCTTCACGGTGGGAACCACACACCTCCTCCTCCATGCTTCACGGCGGGAACCATCACACCACCTCCTCCATGCTTCACGGCGGGAACCATCACACCACCTCCTCCATGCTTCACGGCGGGAACCATCACACCTCCTCCTCCATGCTTCACGGTGGGAACCACACACCTCCTCCTCTATGCTTCTGGGTGGGAACCACACACCTCCTCCTCCATGCTTCACGGTGGGAACCACACACCTCCTCCTCCATGCTTCACGGTGGGAACCATCACACCTCCTCCTCCATGCTTCACGGTGGGAACCATCACACCTCCTCCTCCATGCTTCACGGTGGGAACCACACACCTCCTCCTCCATGCTTCACGGTGGGAACCACACACCTCCTCCTCCATGCTTCACGGTGGGAACAAACACACCTCCTCCATGCTTCACGGTGGGAACCACACACCACCTCCTCTATGCTTCTGGGTGGGAACCACACACCTCCTCCTCCATGCTTCATGGTGGGAACCACACACCTCCTCCTCCATGCTTCACGGTGGGAACCACACACCTCCTCCTCCATGCTTCACGGTGGGAACAAACACACCTCCTCCATGCTTCACGGTGGGAACCACACACCACCTCCTCTATGCTTCACGGTGGGAACCACACACCTCCTCCTCCATGCTTCATGGTGGGAACCACACACCTCCTCCATGCTTCATGGTGGAAACCTCACATGCAGAGATCATCCGTTCGTTCACCTCCTCTGCGTCTCACAAAGACACAACGGTTGGAATTAAAAATCTCAAATTTGGGCTCATCAGACTCCACCGGTCTAATGTCCACTGCTCATGTTTCTTGGCCCAACAAGTCTCTTCTTCTTGTTGGTGTCCTTAAGTAGTGGTTTCTTTGCAGCAATTCGACCATGAAGGCCTGATTTGCAGTCTCCTCTGAACAGTTGATGTTGAGATGTGTCTGTTACTTGAACTCTGTGAAGCATTTATTTGGGCTGCAATCTGAGGTGCATTTACCTCTGATGAACTTATCCTCTGCAGCAGAGGTAACTCTGGGTCTTCCTTTCCTGTTGCGGTCCTCATGAGAGCCAGTTTCAACATAGCACTTGATGGTTTTTGCGACTGCACTTGAAGAAACTTTAAAAGTTCTTAATTTTTCAGATTGACTGACCTTCATGTCTTAAAGTAATGATGGACTGTCATTTCTGTTTGCTTATTTCAGCTGTTCTTGCTATAATATGGACTTGGTCTTTTACCAAATAGGGCTATCTTCTGTATACCACCCTTACCTTGTCACAACACAACTGACGCATTTAGGGAAAAAAAATCCACAAATTTACTTTGAACAAGGCACACCTGTAAATTGAAATGCATTCCAGGTGACTACCTCATGAAACTGGTTGAGAGAATGCCAAGAGTGTGCAAAGCTGTCACCAAGGCAAAGGGTGGCTACTTTGAATATATATTTTTGATTTATTTAACACTTTTTTGGGGTTATTGCATGATTGCTTACTATACATGTTATTTCATAGTTGTGATTGATGTCTTCACTGTTATTCTACAATGTAGAAAATATTTTTTTTTAAATATATTTAAAAAAAACTTGAATGAGTCGGTCTGTCCAAACTTTTGACTGGTACTGTAGTTGATACATTAACCCTCCAAAAAGAAAATTGATACATATTTTTAATGTTCCAGAAAGATAAGTGTGTGTTTCTTGGGCTTTGGGACTGAAAAAGTGCTTTGGGTCTTGAAAAAACAAAACAGATTAAAGTAAGACGATACCAGTGTAATGATCCGACTCAGGAAATGAAAAGCTCAAATCAAACCGAGAGCCTGATGCTTCCATTGTTCTTCATGAGTTTTAGGTTTTAGAAAGAAAAAAAAAATCTCTCCACAGAAGCGACGACAGCTACAAGGATGGTAAAAATAAAAAATGACTGACGTCGAGTCAAAACAGACTTCACACACACACACACACACACACGATCACTCACCAGGTCATGAGGGTAAAAGCGAACTGAGGTAGATCTGGAGAGGTGGGAGTCCGTGTCCCTGTTGAGGTAAAACAAGGACAAGGTCACTTCAAAAATGGTAGTCGACACTGGTCAAAAGTAGTGTACTATATAGGGAATAGGGAGCCATTTCCCTGTTGTGGTTGATGAACTAACCATATGTTATTGGAGGCGCGTCGTGTTGCAGGTTCAAAGTTAACCAGGGACATGTCACATCCTTCCGCCTCGTACAAGGAGGAAGTGTTCTTCCCTGGAAACACAACACACACAGCCTGTTACTCTGATTCGAAAACCAACCTAAAGTGTTGGAGAAGTGTAGTAAAGTGTAGTAAAATGTAGTAAAGTGTAGTAAAATGTACCGTACATAAAGATGACAGTGCTGAATAAACACTGCGTGTACATTATGTTATTGCCGTACAGTCTATTTTAAAATTAGTCTTTCCATGCGCAACAAATCACAACAAAAACAACCACACTACACATTAGCAAATTATTCTGTGGTTTACTACAGGTAACGCATTGGAAAAAGAAAAGCACAAATTAAAAATAAATTAAAAATACATAAAAAAATAAGATTTAAACGAAACAAATTAAATAAATAGGAATGGAAGGCTTTGACGGTTTTTTTTGTGATCAACTAGGAGATCGAACTGTCGGTCGCGATCGATTGGTTGGTGACCACTGCCCTATAAAGTGCACAACTTTTAACCAGGTAGCACCATATGTAAGGAATAGGGTTTCGATTTGGGATGCAACCCATGACCACCTGTAGTTAGTCCCACACACTCCGATCTCATTGGCCGATGATATCAGTCCACCAATCAACGGACAAAAAGTCGATCACGATCTTTGGCGACTTCAAACTAAATGCCAAGTCAGTGGCGCCTCATCTCATATCCATTTAAGTCATTTAGCAGACGCTCTTATCCAGAATATCCGACAAGCCAACGTGGCTAGTTGAGGTTTGACTAAACTTTAATTATTTTTACATCCTACACCAATCAAAAAAAAAGGTACAACAACAAAATATTGACTACTGACAGTACGTTGTGATCATAGAATTAGAGAACTAGAATGGACATGAACCTTCTTACGATGGGGATAAAGGTCAGCCATTTTGGTCAGGGAGTAGGTGAACCATGGGCAGCCAGTGCTGTGATGAGATATGGTGTAAAAAAATAATGAAGACTTTATCTGCACCGTTTGTGTGTTAGCTAGCCTGCCGGTTTTAAAGGGATGATTCTATACATGTTTAACTGCCAATATGCCAACATTCCATTGAAACAATGCAGAGTCCATCCACATCAATACACTGGTTGACATCAGTTGATGACAGGACAGACCCAGCTGTAAATACAACCAGTACTGATAATGTAATGTATAATGTAATGTATAATAGGACTCACAGCTTTCCAAGACAACAAAAACCAGTCTGTTTATATATATATATATTTTAGAGGCTATTATTTATATAGAAAACTGGTATAAAACCAAAAAAAATATGACATTTTAGGTTGACAATCCAAATTTCTCATACATGACATGCTTTAAATTAATTTTCCTGCATAAGTACACTTAACAAAAATAGTTACATGAGTTACAGTTCAAATAAGGAAATCAGTCAATTGAAATAAATTCCTTAGGCCCTAATCTATGGATTTCACATGGCTGGGAATACAAATATGCATCGGGTTGGTCACAGATACCTTTAAAAATAAATAATCATAAAACCAGTCAGTATCTGGTGACCACCACTTGCCTCATGCAGAGCGACACATCTCCTTCACATAGAGTTGATCAGGCTGTTGATTGTGGGCCTGTGGAATGTTGTCCCACTCCTCTTTAATGACTGTGTGAAGTTGCTGGATATTGGCGGGAACTGGAACACGCTGTTGTATACGTCAATCCAGAGCATCCCGAACATGCTCAATGGGTGACGTGTGATGAGTATGCAGGCCATGGAAGAACAGGGACATTTTCAGCTTCCAGGAATTGTGTACAGATCATTGCGACATGGGGCTGTATATTATCAGGCTGAAACATGAGGTGATGGTGGTGGATGAATGGCACGACAATGAGCCTCTGGATCTCTGTGAATTCAAATCGCCATCAATAAAATGCAATTATGTTCGTTGTCCGTAGCTTATGCCCATACCATAACCCCACTACCACCATGGGGCACTCTGTTCACAACGTTGACATCAGCAAACCACCATACCATAACCCCACCACCACCATGGGGCCCTCTGTTCACAACGTTGACATCAGCAAACCGCTCGCCCACAAGGTGCCATAGACACCGTCTGCCATCTGCCAGGTAGTTGAAACCAGGATTCATCCGTGAGGAGCACACTTCTCCAGCGTGACAGTGGTCATTGAAGGTGAGCATTTGTCCACTGAAGTCGGTTACAACGCCGAACTGCAGTCAGGTCTCAACCCTGGTGAGGACGACGAACACAGACGAGTTTCACTGAGAGGCTGAGGTTGAGGTGGTCCTGGGTTGGCGTGGTTACACGTAGTTTGCAGTTGTGAGGCCGGTTGGACGTACTGCCAAATTCTCTAAAATGACGGAGGCGGCTTATGGTAGAGAAATTAACATTTTATTTATTTAACCAGGAAGGGCTCATTGAGATTAAAATCTATTTTTTCAAGAGCGCCCTGGCCAAGATAGGCAGCACCAAGTCATTACAAAAAATTAGACAGACCGACAACATGAATTCACAAGAGTATAACAAAAATGTTTTAAAAAAAAGCAAATTAAAAACATTGACAGATCAGGGAATCAGCCTCAAAATCCTTCATCAGTGATTTAAAAACACCAGGTGTTCATTTCTCTGGCAACAGCTCTGGGGGAAATTCTTTAAGTCAGCATGCCAATTGCCAACTGTGGCTTTGGGTTGTGTGACAAAACAGAACATTTTAGAGCGGCCTTTTATTGTCCCATGTACACGTGATCATGCTGTTTAAAATCAGCCGCACTTGTCAGGTAGATGGATTATCTTGGCAAAGGAGAAAAGCTCACTAACAGGGATGTGAACACATTAGTGCACAACATTTGTGAGAAATAAGCTTTTTGTGCGTATGGAAATGTTCTTGGATCTTTTAAACATGGGACCAACAATTTACATTTTTTGTTTATATTTTTTTGTTCACCGCAAAAATCAGAATGCCATTGACTCTACTAGCCATGAATTAAACTGTTTTGGATTACTCCCTGACCAATATGGCTGACTTTTTCACCCCATTCTGGAACTGTGAGGGTTTATGACAGGGATGGACAACTTTGATTGGGGTTGGGGGGTGGAGCCACACAAAAAAAAAAAAAAAAAAAAAAAAATGAACTCATGACGAGCCACAGTGGGGGGTTTGTGTACCCACATCCATAGTCAGAGCCAGTCCAAGCCTTATGGATGCCCTAAGCAACATTTTGTTGGTGGGGGAGGAGGAGGGGGTTTCAGTGGCAAGTTTGCTGCAATTCTATAAGGAGAGAAGATTTAGCGATTTTAATAATAATATTTGACTGGGTGACTAACAAAATCAATTGGGTTCCGCCGGTCTGTAATTCGACCATGATTACTACAAGTTTAGATAGCTGGCCGCTAAACTAACTTAATCATAACAATTGAAAAAACTGCTGACGTAAGCCTCCCGAGTGGCACAGTGGTCTAAGACACTGCATCACAGTGCTAGCTGTACCACTAGAGATCCTGGGTTCGACTCCTGTGTCGGGTGTTGCAGCGATGAATTGTGGGATTATTATAATTTTTCAAAAACTGCTGACGCACAACCAAACTCCAACATTGCACCTAGTCTCATCCCTGGTCTATGACTTAGCCCCTCTAGTAATTGAATACGATCTCTATGGTTGGGATTCCCTCTTGCCATCCACCGTACCTTCTCCGCTATGCAATCTGGTTTCAGAGCTGGTCATGGGTGCACCTCAGCCACGCTCAAGGTCCTAAACGACATCATAACCTCCATCGATAAGAGACATTACTGTGCAGCCGTATTCATCGACCTGGCCACCTGGTTCACCAACTACTTCTCAGACAGAGTTCAGTGTGTCATATCGGAGGGCCTGTTGTCCAGACCTCTGGCAGTCTCTATGGGGGTGCAACAGGGTTCAATTCTCGGGCCGACTCTTTTCTCTGTATATATCAATGATGTAGCTCGTTGCTGGCAATTCTGATCCACCTCTACGCAGACAACATCATTCTGTATACTTCTGGCCATTCTTTGGACACTGTTAACTTCTTGGATATAGGGGGCGCTCTTTTAATTTATGGATAAAAAACGTTCCCGTTTTAAAACCTGTTATGGCTAGCCCTGATTACTGCCCCTTCTGGAGGAATTGGGTACCCATATAAAGCATGATAAATTTTTGTCAAAAGTTGCTAATATATGCATATAAAAAATATTATCGAATAGAAAACACTCTAAAGCTTCTAAAACCGTTTAAATTTTGTCTCTATGTAAAGCAGAAGTGTCAGGGCATGCAGTCTCTCTTGTAATGGAAAAAGTTGGCACCACTTTGACGTCATCGTATACGCACTTACCAAGCAGTTACAACACTGGGGAGAGTCTGTATGTGTTCAGCGCGAAGCCTGCTTTCAATGAGGCGTGTCACTGTGAGAATCGCGCGCTCACGAGACTTTGAGCGTGCCGAAAGGTCTCGGTCACGCCAAAAAAAAGTGTACGCCTATGCGCGCTCTGCAACTTTTCTCTCTTTTCCTCAGGATCGATTGAACAACGTGTGTGTGTCTGTTCGCCCTCACGATGCCTGTGTACCTTTATAACATGTTAAAGCTTAATTATGAACACAGTTTGACAAGTTTACTCGACATATAATATGTACTTTCGACGTTTTGGTGCGCATCCACTTGAAATTTGCCTACATTTCGACCGAAATGTGGCTAGTTTGAGAACCGAAAGACACAGACTTGAAAACTGAACGCTGATTTGGTAAGTATAATCCCTTCCAGGTCTTCTGATGGGAAGAACAGCAAAGGTAAGGGAATATTTATGTGTTAATTTTTTGATTTCTGTCGACTCCAAGATAGAGGAGTCATAATGCTAATGTTGGAGCGCCGACTCCCTATTATAGCCTAGTGAACGCAACCTGTAACGTTAAAAATAAATGTAACACAGCGATTGCATTTAGAAGAAATGTATCTTGCTATACATATGTAAAACATGCATATTTAGTCAAAGTTTATGATGTGTATTCCTTGTTAGCTGACGTTATCTGCCGGAGCTATTTATTTCTCCTGACATTGCAGTAGCATTTTTTGAACGATGCGTCATTGTAAACAGAGATTTATGGATATTTATAGCATATTATTGAAAAAAAATGAATGTACTGTGTAACATGTCCTATTACTGTCATCTGATGAAGATTTTCAAAAGGTTAGTGAAATGATTTTTCTTTTAATCCTGCGTTTGTTGATTGCATATTTTTTCCTACTTGGCTATGCTAATGAGGTATGTCTGCAGTGGTGGTTGGACATAAATATGTGCTATGTTTTCGCCGTAAAACATTTTAGAAATCTGACTTGCTGGGTAGATAAACAACTTGTTTATCTTTCATTTGAGCTATTTTTCTTGTTAATGTGTGGAGGTTAAATATTTTTAGGATTATTTCTTGTTCTTCTTCTTTCTTCTTTCTTCTTCTATCTTCTTCGTTCCCTGCGCCACATTACAGCTGAGGGGGTGTGGGGGGGGTTCCTAAATGGGAATGTGTGTCCCCATGAGGTATTTTGTCACGAAAAGATGCTCGACTATGCATATAATTGACAGCTTTGGAAAGAAAACACTGACGTTTCCAAATCTGCAAAGATATTATCTGTGAGTGCCACAGAAATGATGCTACAGGCGAAACCAAGATGAAATTTCAAACAGGAAATGCCCCAGATTTTGAATGCGCTTTGTTCCAATGTCTCCTTATATGGCTGTGAATGCGCAAGGAATGAGCCTACACTTTGTCGTTTCCCCAAGATGTCTGCAGCATTGTGACGTATTTGTAGGCATATCATTGGAAGATTGACCATAAGAGACTACATTTACCAGGTGCTCCGGTTGGTGTCCTCCGTTGCAATTATTGCGTAATCTCCAGCTGCGTGTATTTTACCATTTTCTTCAGAGGGGAAACCAAACTGCCACGAATGACTTATCATCGAATAGATACGTGAAAAACACCTTGAGGATTGATTCTAAACAACGTTTGCCATGTTTCTGTCGATATTATGGAGTTAATTTGGAAAAAAGTTCGGCGTTGTAATGACTGAATTTTCGGGGGGTTTTCTTAGCCAAACGTGATGAGCAAAACTGAGCGATTTCTCCTACAGAAATAATCTTTTTGGAAAAACTGAACATTTGCTATCTAACTGAGAGTCTCCTCATTGAAAACATCCGAAGTTCTTCAAAGGTAAATGATTTTATTTGAATGCTTTTCTTGTTTTTGTGAAAATGTTGCCTGCTGAATGCTAGGCTTAATGCTATGCTAGCTATCAATACTCTTACACAAATGCTTGTGTAGCTATGGTTGAAAAGCATATTTTGGAAATCTGAGATGACAGTGTTGTTAACAAAAGGCTAAGCTTGAGAGCCGATATATTTATTTCATTTCATTTGCGATTTTCATGAATAGTTAACGTTGCATTATGGTAATGAGCTCGAGGCTATAATTACGCTCCCGGATACGGGATTGCTCGAAGCAACAGGTTAACTAACCTCCAGACGAGCTTCAATGCCATACAACTCCCCTTCCGTGGCCTCCAACTGCTCTTAAATGATAGTAAAATTAAATGAATGCTCTTCACCCGATCGCTGCAAGTACCCGCCCGTCCGACTAGCATCACTACTCTGGACGGTTCTAGACTTAGAATATGTGGACAACTACAAATACCTGGTTAGACTGTAAACTCTCCTTCCAGACTCACATTAAGCATCTCCAATCCAAAATTAAATATAGAATTGACTTCCTATTTCGCAACAAAGCACCTTTCACTCATGCTGCCAAACATACCCTCGTAAAACGGACTATCCTACCGATCCTTGACTTCGGCGATGTCATTTACAAAATAGCCTCCAACACTCTACTACAGCTAATTGGATGCAGTCTATTCACAGTTCCATTCGTCACCAAAGCCCCATATACCACCCACCACTGTGACCTGTTGGCTGGCCCTTGCTGCATATTCGTCGCCAAACCCACTGGCTCCAGGTCATCTACAAGTCTCTGCTAGGTAAAGCCCTGCCTTATCTCAGCTCACTGGTCACCATAGCAGCACCCACCCGTAGCATGCGCTCCAGCAGGTATATTCCACTGGTTACCATAGCAACACCCACCAGTAGCACGCGCTCCAGCAGGTATATTCCGCTGGTCATCCCCAAAGCCAACACCTCCTTTGGCCGCCTGTCCTTCCAGTTCTCAGATGCCAATGACTGGAACTAAGTGCAAAAATCACTGAAGTTGGAGACTTATATCTCCCTCACTAACTTTAAGCATCAGCTGTCAGAGCAGCTTACCGATCACCGTACACAGCCCATCAGAAAATAGCCCACCCAACTACCTTGGGGCGGTAGCGTAGCCTAGTGGTTAGAGCGTTGGAATAATAACCAAAAGGTTGGAATCCCCGAGATGACTAGGTACAAAATATGTTGTTCTGCCCCTGAACAAGGCAGTTAACCCACTGTTCCCCTGAGCAAGGCAGTTAACCCACTGTTCCCCTGAGCAAGGCAGTTAACCCACTGTTCCCCTGAGCAAGGCAGTTAACCCACTGTTCCCCTGAGCAAGGCAGTTAACCCACTGTTCCCCTGAGCAAGGCAGTTAACCCACTGTTCCCCTGAACAAGGCAGTTAACCCACTGTTCCCCTGAACAAGGCAGTTAACCCACTGTTCCCCTGAACAAGGCAGTTAACCCACTGTTCCCCTGAACAAGGCAGTTAACCCACTGTTCCCCTGAACAAGGCAGTTAACCCACTGTTCCCCTGAACAAGGCAGTTAACCCACTGTCCCCCGGTAGGCCGTCGTTGAAAATAAGAAAGTGTTCTTAACTGACTTGCCAAGTTAAAAAAAGGCAAAATAAAAAAAATGAAATACAAATCCCAATATTGTTATTTATTTTTGCTCCTTTGCACCCCAGTATCCCGACTTGCACATCTATCACTCCAGTGTTAATGCCAAATTGTCATTATTTCGCCACCATGGCCTTATTGCCTTACCTCCCTTATCTTACCTCATTTGTACACACTGTAAATATACTTTTTCTACTGTATTATTGACTGTATGTTTGTTTTACTCCATGTGTAACTCTGTTGTTTGTGTCGAACTGCTTTGCTTTATCTTGGCCAGGTCGCAATTGTAAATGAGAACTTGTTCTTAACTGGCATACCGGGTTAAATAAAAAATATAAAACATATTATACTAACTGCAAATCCTAGTTCCAACCAGTCCTTATCACAGGACACCATGCTTCAGCAACATCTTGACTCAGATAAAACCGTACATATTACTCCGAGCATTGTGGGTAACGTAGTTCTTCATGCTAGAACTCCGTTCTCACCCTAGTGGGACTCTTGGCATGAACATGGCAAGAGTGGTAGAGCATTATGGGTACTGTAGTACATTATGTTACACTTCCCTACTGATTTCATGCTGCAGACTGGTAGAGCATTATGGGTGCTGTAGTACATCATGTTACTCTTCCCTACTGAAGGCTGGTAGTGCATTGTGGGTACTGTAGTACATTATGTTACACTTCCCTACCGAAGTCATCCTGCAGGCTGGTAGTGCCTACGGTAGAGGCCTTGTCCTGAGAGCCCTCCAGGTGTGTACTTCCATTCCTGGCCAGCAGGGAGGCGCTAGCGCTCAGCACGGTCACCTGGGACGGGGTTCTGGACGACTGACCTTTCACCTGGGAAGTAGAAGGCTGGGAGGCCTGGCTGAGAGCCTCCTGAAGACTGAATGGAGGAGAAGAGTGACAGGGACAGGAGGAGAGGGGGACATGGGAACGAGGACAGGGAGACAGATGAGATACAATATGGGAGGTGAAGCACAGTAACAACACAGACGAGATGTGGAGGAAGGAGATAAACACTAGTTAGATATAAAATGTTTTAAATATCAGATAAAATATCAGGGGAAATAGGTTGTGAGAATAAGAGCAGGGAACCCAATAGGACATTTATAAAAATGGCAGACTAAGAAAGTACACCGGAAAGGGGGAGGACGTGTACTCAGTCAAAGATACAGTAGGTGATAGGGTCCACCCCTAGAAGGCTGGTACAGGGAAGAGAAGCAGGAGGGAGAAGGCCAGTCCAACACTAGGAGGCCGGTCCACCAATAGAAGGCTAGGAGGCCCGGTCCACCCCACCACTAGGAGGCCCGGTCCACCCCACCACTAGGAGGCCCGGTCCACCCCACCACTAGGAGGCCCGTCCACCCCACCACTAGGAGGCCCGGTCCACCCCACCACTAGGAGGCCCGGTCCACCCCACCACTAGGAGGCCCGGTCCACCCCACCACTAGGAGGCCCGGTCCACCACTAGGAGGCCCGGTCCACCACTAGGAGGCCCGGTCCACCCCACCACTAGGAGGCCGGTCCACCCCACCACTAGGAGGCCGGTCCACCCCACCACTAGGAGGCCGGTCCACCCCACCACTAGGAGGCCGGTCCACCCCACCACTAGGAGGCCGGTCCACCCCACCACTAGGAGGCCGGTCCACCCCACCACTAGGAGGCCGGTCCACCCCACCACTAGGAGGCCGGTCCACCCCACCACTAGGAGGCCCACCACTAGGAGGTCCACCCCACCACTAGGTGGCCGGTCCACCCCACCACTAGGAGGCCGGTCCACCCCACCACTAGGTGGCCGGTCCACCCCACCAATAGGTGGCCGGTCCACCCCACCAATAGGAGGCCGGTCCACCCCACCAATAGGAGGCCGGTCCACCCCACCAATAGGAGGCCGGTCCACCCCACCAATAGGAGGCCGGTCCACCCCACCAATAGGAGGCCGGTCCACCCCACCAATAGGAGGCCGGTCCACCAATAGAAGGCCGGTCCACCAATAGAAGGCCGGTCCACCAATAGAAGGCCGGTCCACCACTAGGAGGGCCGGTCCACCACTAGGAGGGCCGGTCCACCACTAGGAGGGCCGGTCCACCACTAGGAGGGCCGGTCCACCACTAGGAGGCCGGTCCACCAATAGAAGGCCGGTCCACCAATAGAAGGCCGGTCCACCAATAGAAGGCCGTTTAAGAAAAGTAGATTTATTTTACTGTAGTTACCCTTTAATTCAAGTGTACAGCCACCTAGCCCTGTTGTTTGGTTAGCGGTGTTTCTGTAGTACAGCCACCTAGCCCTGTTGTTTGGTTAGCGGTGTTTCTGTAGTACAGACACCTAGCGCTGTTGTTTGGTTAGCGGTGTTTCTGTAGTACAGACACCTAGCGCTATTGTTTGGTTAGCAGTGTTTCTGTAGTACAGACACCTAGCCCTGTTGTTTGGTTAGCAGTGTTTCTATAGTACAGACACCTAGCCCTGTTGTTTGGTTAGCAGTGTTTCTATAGTACAGCCACCTAGCCCTGTTGTTTGGTTAGCAGTGTTTCTATAGTACAGCCACCTAGCACTGTTTTGTTAGCGGTGTTTCTATAGTACAGACACCTAGCGCTATTGTTTGGTTAGCGGTGTTTCTGTAGTACAGCCACCTAGCGCTGCTGTTTGGTTAGCAGTGTTTCTGTAGTACAGCTACCTAGCACTGTTGCTTGGTTCTGTTATAATCTCCACCCGGCACAGCCAAAGAGGACTGGCCACCCCTCATAGCCTGGTTCCTCTCTAGGTTTCTTCTTAGGATTTGGCCTTTCTAGGGAGTTTTTCCTAGCCAACGTGCTTCTACATCTGCATTACTTGCTGTTTGGGGTTTTCGGCTGGGTTTCTGTACAAGCACTTTGTGACATCAGCTGACTTAAGAAGGGCCTTATAAATACATTTGATTGATTCCTCAAAATGTTCTCCTGTTTCCTTTCATTGTCTAGCAGCCAAAGGCATTATATCCTGGTTTCTAATAGCAACTTAAGATAGTTGTTGCATCTTTAGATCTCCCCTTCTTTCTACAACGGTTATTTCCATCTGTCCATGAAACCGTTTCCATGTGCCGGTGTGCATTTCAGAACAGTGTTTTGCTTACCACCGTGCGCACATTACTGCGCCTAAAATATATATATATATAGTTTATCAAACTAAACATTCTGATCTGTTCAATCAGTTGTATTAATATTGATACCCGTGCATACCTCCACTACACTGTCTTGATACGAATCATGGGGATTAAGAATTATACGCAGTACCCACTGAAAAATACGTGCGTATATACCCTTGACTACACCATTACAAGTCTGTACTGTTAGCTTCCATTACCATCCCTCTCAGAGATATGCATGGCAGTATGCCTCAGCTCGATCGGCTCAATAAGACAAAGCGTCCTGATCTGGCAGGTTAGTGTCCTCGGGATACACTCGAGGGAGAGATGTCGATGCTATAGCATCCATCCATCATCTTTAAAATCAATACTCTCCTTTTCCCCCCAGGTAGATGCAGACTATTTTTGCCGTACAAAACGCTGCGTCCTTTGACAATAGTGCCCAGATGTCCTGGTCTTGGAACTGTGTAGATTTTACTCTAAATTTGAAACGTTTATTTCACCCCTATTTTCCATCAGAATGTGACCCTTCCAACCAAAGAGGTGACCAAACGTCTTGGGACTCTTCAACCATATGCTGCTGCTGCTGCACATTCCTGGACCTAAAGTCAAATACGTTTTTTGTGCTATTCCCCTGCAAGATCATATTTCTAAGTGTTACTTAGCCACTGAAATGTTAAACGAGGAGAAAGTAGGCTGTCAGCCACTGGCAGTCTGGGATCAATAAGATTCAAAATGCTCAACGGTCTCAACACGGCTTCTCTAACACTCTGCCGATCCTTAAAGAAACCCATCGTTATCTCATCATCCCAAATATGAGCATGCCGTCCTCCACCTCCACCTCCACCTCGGGACACATGCTTGGCCAACCAGCTCAGCTCTGAATCTGTCTGTTAGGAGTTTCCTTGTTTCTGCTCGAAATAACACAGGAAATGTCACGATTTGATTTGGGAAGTAAAGGAGAAACAGATTGAAAACCCCAAAAGAGAAACAAACAACAAACACAAGGAAAAGTTAAACTCGTACAGGAGAATGGAAAGAGTTTGAGGCAGAGAGAAACACATCATGCACCACGAGGCAATGGTACAAGGAATCGTCCTCCCTGCCTTCCAGTGACAGGACCTAATCCCCCTCCCTGCCTTCCAGTGACAGGACCTAATCCCCCTCCCGCCTTCCAGTGACAGGACCTAATCCCCTTCCCCGTCTTCCAGTGACAGGACCTAATCCCCTTCCCTGCCTTCCGGAGTAGAGGACAGGACCTAATCCCCTTCCCAGTCTTCCAGTGACAGGACCTAATCCCCCTCCCCCAGCCTTCCAGTGACAGGACCTAATCCCCTTCCCCGTCTTCCAGTGACAGGACCTAATCCCCCTCCCCCAGCCTTCCAGTGACAGGACCTAATCCAATTCCCCGTCTTCCAGTGACAGGACCTAATCCCCTTCCCAGTCTTCCAGTGACAGGACCGAATCCCCCTCCCTGCCTTCCAGTGACAGGACAGGACCTAATCCCCTCCCTGCCTTCCAGTGACAGGACCTAATCCCCCTCCCTGCCTTCCAGTGACAGGACAGGACTAATCCCCCTCCCTGCCTTCCAGTGACAGGACAGGACCTAATCCCCTCCCTGCCTTCCAGTGACAGGACAGGACCTAAGCCCCCTCCCTGCCTTCCAGTGACAGGACAGGACCTAATCCCCCTCCCTGCCTTCCAGTGACAGGACCTAATCCCCCTCCCTGTCTTCCAGTGACAGGACAGGACCTAATCCCCCTCCCTGCCTTCCAGTGACAGGACCTAATCCCCTCCCTGTCTTCCAGTGACAGGACAGGACCTAATCCCCTCCCTGCCTTCCAGTGACATGACCTAATCCCCTCCCTGCCTTCCAGTGACATGACCTAATCCCCTCCCTGCCTTCCAGTGACAGGACCTAATCCCCCCTCCCCAGTGACAGGACCTGCCTTCCAGTGACAGGACCTAATCCCCCTCCCTGCCTTCCAGTGACAGGACCTAATCCCCCTCCCTGCCTTCCAGTGACAGGACAGGATCTAATCCCCCTCCCTGCCTTCCAGTGACAGGACCTAATCCCCCTCCCTGCCTTCCAGTGACAGGACAGGATCTAATCCCCCTCCCTGCCTTCCAGTGACAGGACAGGATCTAATCCCCCTCCCTGCCTTCCAGTGACAGGACAGGACCTAATCCCCCTCCCTGCCTTCCAGTGACAGGACCCTAATCCCCTCCCTGCCTTCCAGTGACAGGACCTAATCCCCTCCCTCCCCAGTGCCTTCCAGTGACAGGACCTAATCCCCCTCCCTGCCTTCCAGTGACAGGACCTAATCCCCCTCCCTGCCTTCCAGTGACAGGACCTAATCCCCTCCCCTGCCTTCCAGTGACAGGACCTAATCCCCCTCCCTGCCTTCCAGTGACAGGACCTAATCCCCTCCCTGCCTTCCAGTGACAGGACCTAATCCCCCTCCCTGCCTTCCAGTGACAGGACCTAATCCCCCTCCCTGCCTTCCAGTGACAGGACCTAATCCCTCTCCCTGCCTTCCAGTGACAATCCCTCTCCCTGGTGACAGGACCTAATCCCCCTCCCTGCCTTCCAGTGACAGGACCTAATCCCCTTCCAGTGACAGGACCTAATCCCCTTCCAGTGACAGGACCTAATCCCCCTCCCTGCCTTCCAGTGACAGGACAGGACCTAATCCCCCTCCCTGCCTTCCAGTGACAGGACCTAATCCCCCTCCCTGCCTTCCAGTGACAGGACAGGACCTAATCCCCCTCCCTGCCTTCCAGTGACAGGACAGGACCTAATCCCCCTCCCTGCCTTCCAGTGACAGGACCTAATCCCCTCCCTGCCTTCCAGTGACAGGACAGGACCTAATCCCCCTCCCTGCCTTCCAGTGACAGGACCCTAATCCCCCTCCCTGCCTTCCAGTGACAGGACCTAATCCCTCTCCCTGCCTTCCAGTGACAGGACCTAATCCCCCTCCCTGCCTTCCAGTGACAGGACCTAATCCCCCTCCCTGCCTTCCAGTGACAGGACCTAATCCCCCTCCCTGCCTTCCAGTGACAGGACCCTAATCCCCCTCCCTGCCTTCCAGTGACAGGACCCTAATCCCCCTCCCTGCCTTCCAGTGACAGGACCCTAATCCCCCTCCCTGCCTTCCAGTGACAGGACCTAATCCCTCTCCCTGCCTTCCAGTGACAGGACCTAATCCCCTCCCTGCCTTCCAGTGACAGGACAGGACCTAATCCCCCTCCCTGCCTTCCAGTGACAGGACCTAATCCCCCTCCAGTGACTGCCTTCCAGTGACAGGACCTAATCCCCCTCCCTGCCTTCCAGTGACAGGACCTAATCCCCTCCCTGCCTTCCAGTGACAGGACCTAATCCCCCTCCCTGCCTTCCAGTGACAGGACAGGACCTAATCCCCCTCCCTGCCTTCCAGTGACAGGACAGGACCTAATCCCCTCCCTGCCTTCCAGTGACAGGACAGGACCTAATCCCCCTCCCTGCCTTCCAGTGACAGGACCTAGGTGACAGGACAGGACCCCCCTCCCTGCCTTCCAGTGACAGGACCTAATCCCTCTCCCTGCCTTCCAGTGACAGGACTAATCCCCTCCCTGAATCCCCCTCCCTGCCTTCCAGTGACAGGACAGGACCTAATCCCCCTCCCTGCCTTCCAGTGACAGGACAGGACCTAATCCCCTCCCTGCCTTCCAGTGACAGGACAGGACCTAATCCCCTCCCTGCCTTCCAGTGACAGGACAGGACCTAATCCCCCTCCCTGCCTTCCAGTGACAGGACAGGACCTAATCCCCCTCCCTGCCTTCCAGTGACAGGACCTAATCCCCCTCCCCCTGCCTTCCAGTGACAGGACAGGACCTAATCCCCTCCCTGCCTTCCAGTGACAGGACAGGACCTAATCCCCCTCCCTGCCTTCCAGTGACAGGACCTAATCCCCCTCCCTGCCTTCCAGTGACAGGACCTAATCCCTCTCCCTGCCTTCCAGTGACAGGACCTAATCCCCCTTCCAGTGACAGGACAGGACCTAATCCCCCTTCCAGTGACAGGACAGGACCTAATCCCTCTCCCTGCCTTCCAGTGACAGGACA
The DNA here is from genome assembly GCF_034236695.1 of Oncorhynchus nerka. Classification (NCBI taxonomy): domain Eukaryota; kingdom Metazoa; phylum Chordata; class Actinopteri; order Salmoniformes; family Salmonidae; genus Oncorhynchus; species Oncorhynchus nerka. Next base: position 80,870,803 of record NC_088413.1, on the reverse strand, counting down.
GGACCTAATCCCCCTCCCTGCCTTCCAGTGACAGGACAGGATCTAATCCCTCTCCCTGCCTTCCAGTGACAGGACAGGATCTAATCCCTCTCCCTGCCTTCCAGTGACAGGACAGGATCTAATCCCTCTCCCTGCCTTCCAGTGACAGGACAGGACCTAATCCCCCTCCCTGCCTTCCAGTGACAGGACAGGACCTAATCCCCCTCCCTGCCTTCCAGTGACAGGACAGGACCTAATCCCTCTCCCTGCCTTCCAGTGACAGGACCTAATCCCTCTCCCTGCCTTCCAGTGACAGGACCTAATCCCCCTCCCTGCCTTCCAGTGACAGGACCTAATCCCCCTCCCAGTCTTCCAGTGACAGGACAGGACCTAACCCCCTCCCTGCCTTCCAGTGACAGGACAGGACCTACACTGGTGTTAGAGGAAGGAATGAGTGTGAAATAGTTTGATGGAAGTAGACGGAAGGGAAGAGTGGAACCTGCTGCATGACCCCAGAGCCCCACCTTTGACCATGTCCATTACCCAACATGCACAGCTCTACCCAGAAACCCCATATCCCTGTCCTTTACGATTACCCAACATACACTGCAAAGGGTACCCTCCCGGACTCCCTCCATGTCCGTTAGCCAACATGCACAGCTGACCCTGACCCCTGAGCCTGTCCGTGGACGGCCCAGCATGCATTGCGGAGCGTACCTGAGAGGTGATCCGATGAGGGAGGAGGGGGGCGTGGGGTTACTCCCCGCGTTGTGCCGCCGCCGCACTGCCTGCCGACGGAACGTACTACGCTCACGCCGAAACGTCACCGTGTCCTCGTTTCCGGGGGCTGTCAAGGCGAGAGAAAGCGCAGTGAGGAAGGGTTAGCAACATGGCTGACAACCATAGAGTTGGATTGAGGACACATTTGTACCAAAGCCTGATAGCCCTTAAATGGAGCTGACCAGGCTAGTCACAGAAGCTGCTATTGGAAAGAGATGATATCTCTCGTACATCTCTATGGTGACCAGACGTTCAGGCCCTGCGCTAGCCAGGCCCACGACGTTCAGGCCCTGCGCTAGCCAAGCCCACGACGTTCAGGCCCTGCGCTAGCCAAGCCCACGACGTTCAGGCCCTGCGCTACCCAGGCCCACGACGTTCAGGCCCTGCGCTACCCAGGCCCACAACGTTCAGGCCCTGCGCTACCCAGGCCCACAACTTTCAGGCCCTGGCTACCCAGGCCCACGACGTTCAGGCCCTACGCTGCCCAGGCCCACGACGTTCAGGCGCTACGCTACCCAGGCCCACGACGTTCAGGCCCTACGCTACCCAGGCCTGATTACTTCTGCAACATTTAAGGCCCGGCCCGAAACCAGAAATAACTTCTTCCATCAGTAAATCCATTAGCTGCTTCTCTCTGTCACTCACTGCCTCCCTGCACACAGCACGCTCTGCTCATGGTTCTCGGAGTCTACGTATCCGTAGCAACGGCCCCTCTTGGCCTGCTCTGCTCATGGTTCTCTGAGTCTACGTATCCGTAGCAACGTCTCCTCTTGGCCTGCTCTGCTCATGGTTCTCTGAGTCTACGTATCCGTAGCAACGTCTCCTCTTGGCCTGCTCTGCTCATGGTTCTCTGAGTCTACGTATCCGTAGTCTCCTCTTGGCCTGCTCTGCTCAATGAAGAGACATGAGAGAGCAGTTAGCCGTTTTCGTCACTCTAAACTCCGACAACTCAAGGAACATTATTATTTTCTGTGAAATAATCTCTCCTGTCTTATATTGGACGATGTTGAAGTACTTCTGACATCATGTAATGATCTTAGTCAGATATGAGTAAATGGCATCTCTCCGGTCTTATATTGGACGATGTTGAAGTACTTCTGACATCATGTTATGATCTTAGTCAGATATGAGTAAATGGCATCTCTCCGGTCTTATATTGGACGATGTTGAAGTACTTCTGACACCATGTAATGATCTTAGTCAGATATGACTGTACTGCCCAGCAGAGCACGAGTAAATGGCTCAGCTTCAAAATGTTAGTGATCAATTTAGTGATACTCAAGCCCATAGCAGAGCTCTGCAGAGGGGCCTCTACAACTCTAAATTAACTTTGGAAAATCAGTTCTACTGCCATTTTACATTGTTCTCCCCTAAATCAGGGACGGATTTAGGCCGTGGGACACCAGGTGTGTTTTCAGGTAGAAAAGAAAACCAGAAGTACTCCAGACCTGGTGGAGTAAGAGTTGAATACCCCTGCCACAGGGATATCAGAACAGTGACTAACAACACTTCCTGCCTGAACATCAGACAGAGATACTAAAGAGGGGGTCATGGGTTAAGTAAAATCAGTTGAAAGAAAGTTATGAAACAACACTACTAAAGCCCATCACACACACACACACACACACACACACACACTCAACCAGTCAGATCCATACATGTCAGAAGATAGGTAAATACAACCAAACCAAATGATTCATCTAAACTAAAAATGGCCAAGGTCACACGACCTGTTAGTAACTGTCCTCCTCGGCGTGTATTATAGGTGACACTACCCTGTCTACCTCTCAATTTCTCTCTGCAGGCGTAAATGGAATCTCTCAGCTCAGCTGCAAACCAAGCTACACCAGGGTAGATGAGGACTGTTTTACCGTCCACTCACTACCAACCCTGGCAGACAGGTCCAGACACACCCAGACTGTGGTGGTGTATATATACACTGGCGCCCAGCTGACTGACTGAGAAAAGAAATTACCCAGCATCCATACCATGACTCATAAAAGACCGACAAATTACAAGACAGGAAATCGCTAATACCAACTCCGAGAGGGGAAACGCCAACGCTATTACCAGGTCCTTATTTATACCAACTCCGAGAGGGGAAACGCCAACGCTATTACCAGGTCCTTATTTATACCAACTCCGAGAGGGGAAACGCCAACGCTATTACCAGGTCCTTATTTATACCAACTCCGAGAGGGGAAACGCCAACGCTATTACCAGGTCCTTATTTATACCAACTCCGAGAGGGGAAACGCCAACGCTATTACCAGGTCCTTATTTATACCAACTCCGAGAGGGGAAACGCCAACGCTATTACCAGGTCCTTATTTATACCAACTCCGAGAGGGGAAACGCCAACGCTATTACCAGGTCCTTATTTATACCAACTCCGAGAGGGGAAACGCCAACGCTGTTACCAGGTCCTTATTTATAGTGTTATGACTGAGATGACATTGTAAAGCTACATACAGGGGGTAAAGATGATGATGTACAGGTTCTTCAGAACACTTTTCTCACCCAGTGACTTCTTCCACATGTTTCTTTAGAAAGGGTAACTCTGGGTCTTCCTTTCCTGTGACGGTCCTCATGAGAGCCAGGTAACTCGAATGAACTTATCCTCTGCAGCAGAGGTAACTCTGGGTCTTCCTTTCCTGTGGCGGTCCTCACGAGAGCCAGTTAACTCTGGGTCTTCCTTTCCTGTGGCGGTCCTCACGAGAGCCAGTTAACTCTGGGTCTTCCTTTCCTGTGGCGGTCCTCACGAGAGCCAGTTAACTCTGGGTCTTCCTTTCCTGTGACGGTCCTCATGAGAGCCAGTTTCATCACAGAGCTTGGTGGTTTTTACGACTGCACACAAACTTTGAAAGTTCTTGACTGACCTTCATGTCTTGAAGGACTGTCGTTTTGTCTTTGATTATTTGAGCGGTTCTTGCCATAATATGGACTTGGGTATTTACCCAAATAGGGCTATCTTCTGTTTACCATCCCTACCTTGTCAAAACACAACTCATTGTCTCAAACGCATTTAGGAAATAAGTTCCACAAATTAAAAAGGCACAACTGTTGATTGAAATGCATTCCAGGTGACTACATCATGAAGCTGGTTGAGAGAATGCCAAGAGTGTGCAAAGCTGTCATCAATATAATAAAATATATTTTCATTTGTTTAAACACTATTTTTGGTTACTACATGATTCCATGTGTTATTTAATAGTTTGGATGTCTTCACAATTATTTCTACAATGTAGAAAACAGGCAAAATAAAGAAAAACCCTGGAATGAGTAGCTGTCCAAACTAGCCACTTTAACAATGTTTAAATACTGCTTTATTCATCTCATATGTATATACTGTATTCTATTCTACTGTATTTCAGTTAATACCACTCCGATATTGCTGAATCTAATATTTATATATTACTTAATTCCATTCTTTCACTTTTAGATTTGTGTTTTTTCTTTGTGTGAATTGTTCGATATTACTGCACTGGTGAAGCTCCGTAACACAAGCATTTCACCACACCCACATCTGCTAAATATGTGTAAAGTGATCAATCAAATTTGATTTCACAATACCAACCTAATTGACAGAGTGAAAAGGAGGAAGCCTGTGCAGAATAAAAACATTTCAGAACATGCATCCGGTTTGCTATAAGGCACTACAGTAAAACAGCAAAGAACTTTGTCCTGAATACAAAGTGTTATGTTTAGGGAAAATCCAATACAACAAAGTATCACTCTCCGTATTTTCATGCATAGTGGTGGCTGCATCATGTTATGGGTATGCTTGTCAATTATTTAGGACTGCTCGACTAAGGGAACGTACAGATAATTGTATGTGCGGGATACAGAGATGAGGTACTCGTTTAAAAATCACGTTAAATACTATTTTTTGCACACAGAGTGAGTCCAATGCAACTCATTATGTGACATGTTAAGCACATTTGTACTCCTGAACTTAAATAGGCTCGCCATAACAAACGTGGTTGAAAACTCACTGACTTGAGACATTTCACCTTCTAATTTAACACACAAATTTAAAAAATTAAAAATGTCTTAAACAACATAATTATTTGAGATTATTGGGGTAGTGTGTGTAGATCACAAAATCACAACTGAATCCATTTTTAAATTCTAGGCTGTAACAACAAAACGTGGAAAAGGTCCAGGGGTGTGAATACTCGAAAAGGCACAGTATCATATAGCATAAGAGCAGACATGACCTGTGATCCAAGTTTCAATTGAAATGGATTCTTTGTCATCGATTCATTAGAGAAATTCTAATAGGTCAGAAAGTGGCAGCGATGACAATCTAACTGTGGAATGTGCACGTCATGTTATGGGCAGCAGAATTACAGTTAGAGGAAAAACATTAGTCTCTGGGAGGAAAAACCCTCATTGCAGTGAAAGACTACTAGCTACATGACTTAACAGTGCAGTGAAGGCCTAGACCACTAGCTACATGACTTAACAGTGCAGTGAAGGCCTAGACTACTAGCTACATGACTTAACAGTGCAGTGAAGGCCTAGACCACTAGCTACATGACTTAACAGTGCAGTGAAGGCCTAGACCACTAGCTACATGACTTAACAGTGCAGTGAAGGCCTAGACCACTAGCTACATGACTTAACAGTGCAGTGAAGGCCTAGACTACTAGCTACATGACTTAACAGTGCAGTGAAGGCCTAGACCACTAGCTACATGACTTAACAGTGCAGTGAAGGCCTAGACTACTAGCTACATGACTTAACAGTGCAGTGAAGGCCTAGACCACTAGCTACATGACTTAACAGTGCAGTGAAGGCCTAGACCACTAGCTACATGACTTGACAGTGCAGTGAAGGCCTAGACTACTAGCTACATGACTTAACAGTGCAGTGAAGGCCTAGACTACTAGCTACATGACTTAACAGTGCAGTGAAGGCCTAGACCACTAGCTACATGACTTAACAGTGCAGTGAAGGCCTAGACTACTAGCTACATGACTTAACAGTGCAGTGAAGGCCTAGACCACTAGCTACATGACTTAACAGTGCAGTGAAGGCCTAGACCACTAGCTACATGACTTGACAGTGCAGTGAAGGACTAGACTACTAGCTACATGACTTAACAGTGCAGTGAAGGCCTAGACTACTAGCTACATGACTTAACAGTGCAGTGAAGGCCTAGACCACTAGCTACATGACTTAACAGTGCAGTGAAGGCCTAGACTACTAGCTACATGACTTAACAGTGCAGTGAAGGCCTAGACCACTAGCTACATGACTTAACAGTGCAGTGAAGGCCTAGACTACTAGCTACATGACTTGACAGTGCAGTGAAGGCCTAGACTACTAGCTACATGACTTGACAGTGCAGTGAAGGCCTAGACTACTAGCTACATGACTTAACAGTGCAGTGAAGGCCTAGACTACTAGCTACATGACTTAACAGTGATGTTAAATGCTTCGATTCAGTTTCTATTAAAGCAAGTGTCAGAGCTTCATGACAAGCACCTATTTGACATCGTTCGTCAATCCTCTATGGCAGAAAAAACACTGAGGTTACTATGAGAGGTTACTAGTCCATAATGAAAACAAGATAACCAAACTATCTGATCAGCTTACCACCCTGACACAAACTACCCACTAAACTATAACCCTAGAAACCCACTAAACTATAACCCCAGATACCCACTAAACTATAACCCCGGATACCCACTAAACTATAACCCCGGATACCCACTAAACTATAACCCCGGATACCCACTAAACTATAACCCACTAAACTATAACCCCGGATACCCACTAAACTATAACCCCGGATACCCACTAAACTATAACCCCGGATACCCACTAAACTATAACCCCGGATACCCACTAAACTATAACCCCGGATACCCACTAAACTATAACCCCAGATACCCACTAAACTATAACCCACTAAACTATAACCCTAGATACCCACTAAACTATAACCCCGGATACCCACTAAACTATAACCCCGGATACCCACTAAACTATAACCCCGGATACCCACTAAACTATAACCCCGGATACCCACTAAACTATAACCCCGGATACCCACTAAACTATAACCCCGGATACACACTAAACTATAACCCCGGATACCCACTAAACTATAACCCCGGATACCCACTAAACTATAACCCCGGATACCCACTAAACTATAACCCCGGATACCCACTAAACTATAACCCCGGATACCCACTAAACTATAACCCCGGATACCCACTAAACTATAACCCCAGATACCCACTAAACTATAACCCCAGATACCCACTAAACTATAACCCCGGATACCCACTAAACTATAACCCCGGATACCCACTAAACTATAACCCTAGATACCCACTAAACTATAACCCCGGATACCCACTAAACTATAACCCTGGATACCCACTAAACTATAACCCTGGAGACCCACTAAACAATAACCCTAGAAACCCACTAAACTATAACCCTGGATACCCACCTCGTGAAGGGCCGGCGGTGGGAGCGTCCAGGGGCTCTGAAGAGAAGGCTGTCTGGCTGGGTAGACTATTCCTGGACCTGGTTACTGACTCCAGCTGTGAGGCCCTGCCCAATAGGGACGCAGCGTCCAGGACCTCCCCCTCTTTGGCTTCCAGGTCAGATTTGGAGGTGGTGAGGGGTCGGAGCCCGGCGGCGGGGGCCCCCAGGCGGTGGGGGTCGTTAAGGCAGGCGGACGCCGCCGTGCCGCTGTCCAGGCTCAGCACCCGGGCGTGTGTTTTGGCGCTGCCCGTGCTGGGTGTCCGACCAGAGGTGCGACGCTTGCCTCGTCCCCCGGCCCTCCCTCCTCCCGTCTCATATTCAGCCTGGGCTTTCTGTGAAGAGGAGGAGGTGGAGGCTGTGGTGGCGGCTGTGTGGGAGTGGCTGTGGGAGTGGCTGTGCTTGACTTTCAGGGCACGGTAGCGTCCCTCGGGGGAGTGGCAGGAGTGGGAAGTGGTGGAGGAGGAGGAGTCCGTGCTGAAGTGATGTGATTGGGTGGACTGAAGGCTTGAGGCACAGCTAAGATCACTGGCTTCGCTCCACTCCTCCTCTCCACCCCCGGCAGCGAATACCGCACTGCGCGGCTTGGCCATGCCGCGCAAAGACACGTAGTCCCGGTGACGGCTGGCATCGAAGCTGCTCGCCCGTTTCTTACCGGTCCGGCGGCGCCCGCTGTTGCGCCCGGCTCCCAAGGAGGAAGAAGTTCGTTGGACAAGGTTGGCGGATTTCACATCCTCTTTCTCTCCGCTCCCTCTGTCCTGTTCCCTGCTGACTGTGCAGGCCGAGCCGTCAGCACTGGTCCTCATGCTACTGCTGTAGGAGGGGCCTGCTGGAGGGTCCTGGCCCGAGGCTGGGGGGTTGGTGATAGAGGGGGACGTGGCGGAGGAGGAGGGCTGTTTGGCTGTTAGCTCATTGGCATGAGGGTTCTTATTAGCCTCCCTGGAAGGCAGGCTGTTCAGTCCTCTTGAGATGCTAGAACCAAGGCTGGACCCCAGAGTAGAAGTCCTGCCCTCCCCTGTCGAGGTGGACCCGGGACCAGTAGCAGCAGCCTCCCCACCTCCCCTCTCCCTCCCTGTCCCGCGCTGCTCATCCCCTGACAGGGACAGTAAACTCTCCACGTGCGTGGAGCTGGTCTGCTCACTGTGGAAGCTGCTGACGGTGCTGTTGGTGTCTCGGTCTGTGCCGCTGCAGTAACTCTCTGTGGAGCCGCTGCTACGTGTGCTCAGGCTGCGGAGGCTGTCTGCACTGACCTTCCCCCCACCACCACCACCACCACCCTGGTCGGCCTGGTACAAACCTGACCCCCCCTCCCCTGCCAGCCCTAGTCTGCAGGATTCCTGCTGGTGTCTGTAGCAGGCTGTAGAGCAGCCAGAGGTAGCGGCCTGGTACAAACCTGACCCCCCCTCCCCTGCCAGCCCTAGCCTGCAGGATTCCTGCTGGTGTCTGTAGCAGGCTGTAGAGCAGCCAGAGGTAGAGGCCTGGTCCGGATGCTGCTGGCAGAGCCTTTCAGCCGCAGCCCCCTCCGTATTCCCCTGTCCTCCAGCTTCAGCCCCTGGCCGGCGGGGTCTGGCAGCTTCCAGCTCACACACCGGGTCCAGGCCCCCTCTCCAAGGAGGGGGGTAGAGGCTGAAGTCAGCTGAGGGCAGGGAGGGGTCGGGGAAGGCTGATCCAGCAGAGCTGGAGGTGCGGGGTAGACCCCGGGTACGAGGCTCCTTCCTGAAGGACTGGGAGTGTAACCCGGGGGTGTGGGCCGACCCCTCTGTGTCGCAAGAGGACATGGATTGGCTGAAGGGATGGGAGGCGGAGCCACAATGGTTTGCAGGGTCGCAGGAGAGCTCGGAGGGGCCAAGGGAGGTGGAGGGCTGCATGGAGGCGAAGGAGTGGCTGGAGACAAGGCAGTAAATCTTTGGGTCAGACATCATGTCTGGAGGGGAGGAAAGGAGATCAATTAGTGAAGTTCTCTTCTATGTGATCAATTAGTGAAGGTCTGTTCTCAGGTCTGTTCTACAGTGGGGCAAAACAAGTATTTAGTCAGCCACCAATTGTGCAAGTTCTCCCACTTAAAAATATGGGAGGGGCCTGTAATTTTCATCATAGGTACACTTCAACTGTGACAGACAATATGAGAAGAAAAAAAAAAATCCAGAAAATCACATTGTAGGATTTTTAATGAATTTATTTGCGAATTATGGTGGAAAATAAGTATTTGGTCACCTACAAACAAGCAAGATTTCTGGCTCTCAAAGACCTGTAACTTCTTCTTTAAGAGGCTCCTCTGTCCTCCACTCGTTACCTGTATTAATGGCACCTGTTTGAACTTGTTATCAGTATAAAGGACACCTGTCCACAACCTCAAACAGTGAGGGAGAGAGGAGACCGAGGGACGGAGACAGAGAGAGGGGACGGAGAGAGGGGACGGAGATGGGGGACGGAGATGGGGGACGAGAGGGGACGGAGGAGGGGACGGAGATGGGGGACGAAGAGAGGGGACGGAGATGGGGGACGAAGAGAGGGACGGAGATGGGGGACGAAGAGAGGGGACGGAGATGGGGGACGAAGAGAGGGGACGGAGATGGGGGACGAAGAGAGGATGGAGATGGGGGACGAAGAGAGGGGACGGAGATGGGGGACGAAGAGAGGATGGAGATGGGGGACGAAGAGAGGATGGAGATGGGGGACGAAGAGAGGATGGAGATGGGGGACGAAGAGAGGATGGAGATGGGGGACGAAGAGAGGATGGAGAGAGGAGAGGTGCAGTGGAATCTGTTGTGTTATAGGGTCAGCCAAAATAGTATGCGCCCCTGGAGCAAATAAGGGTTGAGTGCCTTGCTCAAGGGCACAGGCGTTTCACCTTCTCGGCCTGGGGATTCGAACCAGCAACCTTTCAGTTACTGGTCCAACACTAACCGCTAGGTTACCTGCCTCCCTGTTCGTCCTATGTGAAGACAGTGAAGACACAGCTTGAGAGCCAAAAAGACAATTGAACTGTGGTGGTAAAGGTCTGTTTTAAGAGCATCTCTATCTAACTCTATTGGCCCATCCTAGTACAGCAGTCTGTAAGGCCAGTCTGTGTAAGGCCAGTCTGTGTAAGGCCAGTCTGTGTAAGGCCAGTCTGTGTAAGGCCAGTCTGTGTAAGGCCAGTCTGTGTAAGGCCAGTCTGTGTAAGGCCAGTCTGTGTAAGGCCAGTCTGTGTAAGGCCAGTCTGTGTAAGGCCAGTCTGTGTAAGGCCAGTCTGTGTAAGGCCAGTCTGTGTAAGGCCAGTCTGTGTAAGGCCAGTCTGTGTAAGGCAGTCTGTGTAAGGCAGTCTGTGTAAGGCAGTCTGTGTAAGGCAGTCTGTGTAAGGCAGTCTGTGAAGATTAGATATCCTGCCACGTGTTAACAAGGTAACCTTGTTTAAACAGAGTTCTCGTATGTTTTCAAGTCTTGAGGAAAGTCTCTCTCCTGAGGAAAACAAACACAGTCCAAAATACAAGTCCAAGAAAACATTAACTAACACAACAAATATGATAACATGATTTCACAACAGCTCTTTCTCCAAGAGACCAGAGGATTTTCAGTCAGTGGTTGCCCTGAGTAAGGCGAAGATTCAGTTCAACATGGATTAAAAATTGCACACACACATTCAAAGTGGATGGCAGTGTTATGTTAGATGTTGTTTATTTGCTTGGGTTTGAACCCCAACCTTAGTCAGACTCTGTTTATGTGGGTTTGAATCCCAACCTTAGTCAGACTCTGTTTATGTGGGTTTGAATCCCAACCTTAGTCAGACTCTGTTTATGTGGGTTTGAATCCCAACCTTAGTCAGACTCTGTTTACGTGGGTTTGAATCCCAACCTAAGTCAGACTCTGTAATGGACAGTGTTTACTTGGGTTTGAATCCCAACCTAAGTCAGACTCTGTTTACGTGGGTTTGAATCCCAACCTTAGTCAGACTCTGTAATGGACAGTGTTTACTTGGGTTTGAATCCCAACCTAAGTCAGACTCTGTTTACGTGGGTTTGAATCCCAACCTAAGTCAGACTCTGTAATGGACAGTAAGCGGAGGCTGGTCCTCAAGGGGAGGGAGAATAAACCGCTCAGCCCCCTGGGCTGTATCAAATGGAACACTATTCCCTTTAGAGTGCACTGCTTTTCACATTGAGCCCTGCATGTAATTCACTTTATAAGGGGGCCATTTGGGACAGAGCCCTGGTCAAACTTCAGCTCTGGCCTCTTCTCTTTCTGCCGACCCGATCAGAGAGGAGACAGAGAGCTAATTAGAATGGTGTTGAGCGAACATGTTGAATAATTCAAACAATGCAGTCGCTCTGGCTGACACACAATGGACCCAGAGTCGCCTCACACCGACACTCCACCCAATGGACCTGGACTGCAACATGGAACTAAAGAGGGTTCATTTGTCTAGAAAGCCCTCTGTCTTTCAACAGACCATTCCAGTGACTGATTAGCTGGCTGGCTGACAAGCCATACGACTAGGGGAGGGACGGAGCCATACGACTAGGGGAGGGACGGAGCCATACGACTAGGGGAGGGACGGAGCCATACGACTAGGGGAGGGACGGAGCCATACGACTAGGGGAGGGACGGAGCCATACGACTAGGGGAGGACGGAGCCATACGACTAGGGGAGGGACGGAGCCATACGACTAGGGGAGGGACTAGGGGAGGGACGGAGCCATACTAGGGGAGGGACGGAGCCATACGACTAGGGGAGGGACGGAGCCATACGACTAGGGGAGGGACGGAGCCATACGACTAGGGGAGGGACGGAGCCATACGACTAGGGGAGGGACGGAGCCATACGACTAGGGGAGGGACGGAGCCATACGACTAGGGGAGGGACGGAGCCACACGACTAGGGGAGGGACGGAGCCATCGACTAGGGAGGGACCACACGACTAGGGGAGGGACAAAGCCACACGACTAGGGGAGGGACAAAGCCACACGACTAGGGGAGGGACAAAGCCACACGACTAGGGGAGGGACAAAGCCACACGACTAGGGGAGGGACAAAGCCACACGACTAGGGGAGGGACAAAGCCACACGACTAGGGAGGGACAAAGCCACACGACTAGGGGAGGGACAAAGCCACACGACTAGGGGAGGGACAAAGCCACACGACTAGGGGAGGGACAAAGCCACACGACTAGGGGAGGGACAAAGCCACACGACTAGGGGAGGGACAAAGCCACACGACTAGGGAGGGACAAAGCCACACGACTAGGGGAGGGACAAAGCCACACGACTAGGGGAGGGACAAAGCCACACGACTAGGGAGGGACAAAGCCACACGACTAGGGGAGGGACAAAGCCACACGACTAGGGGAGGGACAAAGCCACACGACTAGGGGAGGGACAAAGCCACACGACTAGGGGAGGGACAAAGCCACACGACTAGGGGAGGGACAAAGCCACACGACTAGGGGAGGGACAAAGCCACACGACTAGGGGAGGGACAAAGCCACACGACTAGGGGAGGGACAAAGCCACACGACTAGGGGAGGGACAAAGCCACACGACTAGGGGAGGGACAAAGCCACACGACTAGGGGAGGGACAAAGCCACACGACTAGGGGAGGGACAAAGCCACACGACTAGGGGAGGGACAAAGCCATACGACTAGGGGAGGGACAAAGCCATACGACTACGGGAGGGACAAAGCCATACGACTACAGAGGACAAAGCCATACAACTACAGAGGACAAAGCCATACAACTACAGAGGACAAAGCCATACAACTACAGAGGACAAAGCCATACAACTACAGAGGACAAAGCCATACAACTACAGAGGACAAAGCCATACAACTACAGAGGACAAAGCCATACAACTACAGAGGACAAAGCCATACAACTACAGAGGACAAAGCCATACAACTACAGAGGACAAAGCCATACAACTACAGAGGACAAAGCCATACAACTACAGAGGACAAAGCCATACAACTACAACTCTTGTCTTTCACCCAGCTGGAGTTGAGGAAGAAGGCCGAGAATAGTTTAGCCGTCTTTCAACGGCTCTTCTCAGAATATCAGGTCAATACATTGCACAACAAACTGTCGCCTCACAGTCGTTGGACCCAATCAGGTGTCGAAGGCTGAGGAATGAGAGCGGCGGTGGCTGTTACCTTTGGCTGTCGTGGTTCCTCCATGGCCGTTGGCGGACGCAATCTGAAAGGTGGGAGGAGAGCTACTTATCAAGACATAACAAGACACATAAAACAATACCTTCCTAGATCAGTAACCTTCTCAGGACATCAAAACTTAAAATGTTGAAGAATAGAACATCTTAGAGGACCACGATGGAAATAACCCTGTGGCATATGTAGTATATTTTATCCTTATATTTTATCATTTTTAATACACGTGATGTCTCCGGCTAGAGCAGACTACTGCTTCCAGTATCAAATCAATCCCCCCAAAATACAATTTACACAGGAGAGAGAAGCATTAGTTTGTCTCACCTGGTGACCGGAGTCCATCCCAACATTCTGTCTCACCTGGTGACCGGAGTCCATCCCAACATTCTGTCTCACCTGGTGACCGGAGTCCATCCCAACATTCTGTCTCACCTGGTGACCGGAGTCCATCCCAACATTCTGTCTCACCTGGTGACCGGAGTCCATCCCAACATTCTGTCTCACCTGGTGACCGGAGTCCATCCCAACATTCTGTCTCACCTGGTGACCGGAGTCCATCCCAACATTCTGTCTCACCTGGTGACCGGAGTCCATCCCAACATTCTGTCTCACCTGGTGACCGGAGTCCATCCCAACATTCTGTCTCACCTGGTGATCGGAGTCCATCCCAACATTCTGTCTCACCTGGTGACCGGAGTCCATCCCAACATTCTGTCTCACCTGGTGACCGGAGTCCATCCCAACATTCTGTCTCACCTGGTGACCGGAGTCCATCCCAACATTCTGTCTCACCTGGTGACCGGAGTCCATCCCAACATTCTGTCTCACCTGGTGACTGGAGTCCATCCCAACATTCTGTCTCACCTGGTGACCGGAGTCCATCCCAACATTCTGTCTCACCTGGTGACTGGAGTCCATCCCAACATTCTGTCTCACCTGGTGACCGGAGTCCATCCCAACATTCTGTCTCACCTGGTGACTGGAGTCCATCCCAACATTCTGTCTCACCTGGTGACTGGAGTCCATCCCAACATTCTGTCTCACCTGGTGACTGGAGTCCATCCCAACATTCTGTCTCACCTGGTGACTGGAGTCCATCCCTGTATAAGAGTTTCTGGAGCTGCAGTCTACTGGTGGAGTCTCGTCTCGAATGAAGTCTGCCATCTCTAGACCCCCACCAGGGTCCCTGCGCGCGCACACACACACACACACACACACACACACACACACACACGCACACACGCACACACACACTTCCATTAGGAAAACGTGGTAATGGACATTTGACCAGAAGCATTTTAACTAACCGTATATTTGACACATTGACCTGACTCATATGCATTGGGTGTGTAACCTGGTTAAGGCTGCTCAGAACGAGATGGTCATTCATCTTAACAGGACATGAACATCTCCAGGATGCAACAGAGCGAGGTCCTTCTTACCGAATTCTGATGTGCACTTTGAAGATGTTAAGCATAAGTGTACAACACCTTACTTCCCCTCAGCCAACAAGACGAGTAACAAACAGCAACATCACTAGCCTGTGTCAACCTACTATCCCCCCCTAGTACAAACGTTGACCACTTACTTCCCCTCAGCCAACAAGACGAGTAACAAACAGCAACATCACTAGCCTGTGTCAACCTACTATCCCCCCCTAGTACAAACGTTGACCACTTACTTCCCCTCAGCCAACAAGACGAGTAACAAACAGCAACATCACTAGCCTGTGTCAACCTACTACCCACCCCTAGTACAAACGTTGACCACTTACTTTCCCTCAGCCAACAAGACGAGTAACAAACAGCAACATCACTAGCCTGTGTCAACCTACTACCCACCCCTAGTACAAACGTTGACCACTTACTTCCCCTCAGCCAACAAGACGAGTAACAAACAGCAACATCACTAGCCTGTGTCAACCTACTATCCTCCCCTAGTACAAACGTTGACCACTTACTTCCCCTCAGCCAACAAGACGAGTAACAAACAGCAACATCACTAGCCTGTGTCAACCTACTATCCCCCCCTAGTACAAACGTTGACCACTTACTTCCCCTCAGCCAACAAGACGAGTAACAAACAGCAACATCACTAGCCTGTGTCAACCTACTATCCCCCTAGTACAAACGTTGACCACTTACTTTCCCTCAGCCAACAAGACGAGTAACAAACAGCAACATCACTAGCCTGTGTCAACCTACTATCCCCCCTAGTACAAACGTTGACCACTTACTTTCCCTCAGCCAACAAGACGAGTAACAAACAGCAACATCACTAGCCTGTGTCAACCTACTATCCCCCCTAGTACAAACGTTGACCACTTACTTCCCTCAGCCAACAAGACGAGTAACAAACAGCAACATCACTAGCCTGTGTCAACCTACTACCCACCCCTAGTACAAACGTTGACCACTTACTTCCCTCAGCCAACAAGACGAGTAACAAACAGCAACATCACTAGCCTGTGTCAACCTACTATCCCCCTAGTACAAACGTTGACCACTTACTTTCCCTCAGCCAACAAGACGAGTAACAAACAGCAACATCACTAGCCTGTGTCAACCTACTATCCCCCTAGTACAAACGTTGACCACTTACTTCCCCTCAGCCAACAAGACGAGTAACAAACAGCAACATCACTAGCCTGTGTCAACCTACTATCCCCCCCTAGTACAAACGTTGACCACTTACTTCCCCTCAGCCAACAAGACGAGTAACAAACAGCAACATCACTAGCCTGTGTCAACCTACTACCCACCCCTAGTACAAACGTTGACCACTTACTTCCCCTCAGCCAACAAGACGAGTAACAAACAGCAACATCACTAGCCTGTGTCAACCTACTACCCACCCCTAGTACAAACGTTGACCACTTACTTCCCTCAGCCAACAAGACGAGTAACAAACAGCAACATCACTAGCCTGTGTCAACCTACTATCCCCCTAGTACAAACGTTGACCACTTACTTCCCCTCAGCCAACAAGACGAGTAACAAACAGCAACATCACTAGCCTGTGTCAACCTACTATCCCCCTAGTACAAACGTTGACCACTTACTTCCCTCAGCCAACAAGACGAGTAACAAACAGCAACATCACTAGCCTGTGTCAACCTACTATCCCCCTAGTACAAACGTTGACCACTTACTTTCCCTCAGCCAACAAGACGAGTAACAAACAGCAACATCACTAGCCTGTGTCAACCTACTACCCACCCCTAGTACAAACGTTGACCACTTACTTCCCTCAGCCAACAAGACGAGTAACAAACAGCAACATCACTAGCCTGTGTCAACCTACTACCCACCCCTAGTACAAACGTTGACCACTTACTTCCCTCAGCCAACAAGACGAGTAACAAACAGCAACATCACTAGCCTGTGTCAACCTACTATCCCCCTAGTACAAACGTTGACCACTTACTTCCCCTCAGCCAACAAGACGAGTAACAAACAGCAACATCACTAGCCTGTGTCAACCTACTATCCCCCCCTAGTACAAACGTTGACCACTTACTTCCCCTCAGCCAACAAGACGAGTAACAAACAGCAACATCACTAGCCTGTGTCAACCTACTATCCCCCCTAGTACAAACGTTGACCACTTACTTTCCCTCAGCCAACAAGACGAGTAACAAACAGCAACATCACTAGCCTGTGTCAACCTACTATCCCCCCCTAGTACAAACGTTGACCACTTACTTTCCCTCAGCCAACAAGACGAGTAACAAACAGCAACATCACTAGCCTGTGTCAACCTACTACCCACCCCTAGTACAAACGTTGACCACTTACTTTCCCTCAGCCAACAAGACGAGTAACAAACAGCAACATCACTAGCCTGTGTCAACCTACTATCCCCCTAGTACAAACGTTGACCACTTACTTCCCCTCAGCCAACAAGACGAGTAACAAACAGCAACATCACTAGCCTGTGTCAACCTACTATCCCCCTAGTACAAACGTTGACCACTTACTTTCCCTCAGCCAACAAGACGAGTAACAAACAGCAACATCACTAGCCTGTGTCAACCTACTACCCACCCCCTAGTACAAACGTTGACCACTTACTTTCCCTCAGCCAACAAGACGAGTAACAAACAGCAACATCACTAGCCTGTGTCAACCTACTATCCCCCTAGTACAAACGTTGACCACTTACTTCCCTCAGCCAACAAGACGAGTAACAAACAGCAACATCACTAGCCTGTGTCAACCTACTATCCCCCCTAGTACAAACGTTGACCACTTACTTTCCTCAGCCAACAAGACGAAACAAACAGCAACATCACTAGCCTGTGTCAACCTACTACCCACCCCTAGTACAAACGTTGACCACTTACTTTCCCTCAAACAAGACTAACAAAAGCAACATCACTAGCCTGTCCAACCTACTACCCCCCCCTTGTAAAGAAATTGACCTATTCTATTCCAAAACCCAGAAAGAAAAAATCCACTACCCCCCCCTTAGTAAAGAAATAGCCTATTCCAAACCAACTCTAAAATCCACTATCCCCCCTTAGTAAAGAAATAGCCTATTCCAAACCAACTCTAAAATCCACTATCCCCCCTTAGTAAAGAAATAGCCTATTCCAAACCAACTCTAAAATCCACTATCCCCCCTTAGTAAAGAAATAGCCTATTCCAAACCAACTCTAAAATCCACTATCCCCCCTTAGTAAAGAAATAGCCTATTCCAAACCAACTCTAAAATCCACTATCCCCCCCCTTAGTAAAGAAATAGCCTATTCCAAACCAACTCTAAAATCCACTATCCCCCCTTAGTAAAGAAATAGCCTATTCCAAACCAACTCTAAAATCCACTATCCCCCCCTTAGTAAAGAAATAGCCTATTCCAAACCAACTCTAAAATCCACTATCCCCCCCTTAGTAAAGAAATAGCCTATTCCAAACCAACTCTAAAAGTTGTGGGAAGATAAATCCCCAATTCATCCAACCAGTAGGCACGCCTAGCCTACACCAACAAAATAACCTGTTAAAAAGCAAACGAGGCTACTAAACGCAACAGAGCAGAATGTTTAAAAACTATGATTTAGTTCTATTTAGAAGCAGTAGTGGTAAAACACGGTGTCCGAAAGAGCACCGCACATGCGAGCGGTTTCCACGTGGACAACAAAGCAGGGAGATCGAAAGATGCAACAACTATCACGGGTTGCTAATATGACTTGGATTGAAGTTTGGCTACTGGACAAAGAAAGAAAGTTCTTTTGAAAACCAAATGAACATGAGAGAAATAGGCTACTGGATTACAGGAAACATTCGCACTGAGCTAAAGGGGAGAGCTGCCGCTTTCAAGGTGCGGGACTCTAACCCGAAACCTTATAATAAATCCTGCTTTGCCCTCCGACGAACCATCAAACAGACAAAGTGTCAATACAGGGCTAAGATTGAATCATTCTACACCGGATCCGACGCTCGTATGATGTGGCAGGGCTTGAAAACCATTACAGATTACAAAGGGAAGCACAGCCGCGAGCTGCCCAGTGACATGAGCCATCCAGACGAGCTAAATCACTTGAAAACCAAATGAACATGAGAGAAATAGGCTACTGGGTTTCTATTGCATATGGAAGTCTTCGTAAAATAGTTTTGCTACTTTGAAGCAAGGTAGGACCTCCACAAATAATATGAAGTAAAACGTTCAGGTTTCAAACAATTAAGAATACGTTTTTTTTTTTTTTTAAATGCATACGGCCTCCAGTTCATCGCAAAGTGGTTGACGCACTGAAACCTGCCTACACTAAGACTGGTCTGTAATTTTACCAGTAAAACACTGCAGAATGCACAGTACAAGTGTTTTACAGCATTAATACTGCCGATTGCACTGCATTGTGGGTATAAAGCTGAAAAATACTGTTATTAACTGTAATTGGAAGCTTTCTGTAAAAATGACTGACATACTGCATTTCTTGATTTCTTTTTAAAACCATAATTTAACCATGTAAATTGACTGTTTAAAGCTCGCCCTCCATTTGGTAAATCCAACCACAACTCTATCCTCCTGATTTCCGCTTACAAGCAAAAATGAAAGCAGGAAGAACCAGTGACTCGGTCTATAAAAAAAGTGGTCAGATGAAGCAGATGCTAAACTACAGGACTGTTTTGCTGGCACAGACTGGAATATGTTCTGGGCATTGAGGAGTACGGCACATCAGTCATCAATACAGCACATCAGTCACTGGCTTTATCAATAAGTGCATCAAGGACGTCGTCCCCACAGTGACTGTACGTATGCTCCGGGCATGTGCTGACCAACTGGCAGGTTGTCTTTACTGACATTTTCAACATGTCCCTGATTGAGTCTGTAATACCAACATGTTTCAAGCAGGCCACCATAGTCCCGGTGCACAAGAACACAAAGGCAACCTGCCTACAAGACTACAGACCTGTAGCACTCACGTCTGTAGCCATGAAGTGCTTTGAAAGGCTGGTAATGGCTCACATCAGCACCATTATCCCAGAAACCCTAGACCCACTCCAAATTGCATACCGCCCAAACAGATCCACAGATGATGCAATCTCCACTGCACTCCACACTGTCCTCTCCCACCTGGACAAAAGGAACACCTATGTGAGAATGTTATTAATTTACAGCTCAGTGTTCAACACCATAGTGCCGTCAAAGCTCATCACTAAGCTAAGGACCCTGGGACTAAACACCTCCCTCTGCAACTGGATCCTGGACTTCCGGTGCTTGTATCTAGCCCCTCTACTGTATATAGCCTGTCTTTTTACTGTTGTTTTATTTCTTTACCTACCTATTGTTCACCTAATATATTTTTTTGCACTATTGGTTAGAACCTGTAAGTCAGCATTTCACTGTCAGTAAGTAAGTACCTGTTGTATTTGGCGCACGTGACAAAGAAACTTTGATTTGAGATTTGAGAACACATTCTCATTTACAGCAACGAGCTGGGAAATAGTTACAGGGGAGAGGGTAGGGGGGTGGGGATGAATGAGCCAATTGGAAGTTGGGATGATTTAGTGGCCATGATGGTTTGAGGGCCAGATTGGGAGTTTAGCCAGGACACCGGGGGTTAAGTGCCATGGGATCTTTAGTGACCACAGAGAGTCAGGACACCCGTTTAACATTCCATCTGAAAGACGGCACCCTACACAGGGCAATGTCCCCAATCACTGCCCATGACAGTAATAGCTTATGCATACTTGTAGATTCAAATGATCAGTTCCAGGCGCCAAAGCTGTCAGTTGGGACACTTGAAGCTCTGACTATTTTAGCAAATAGCAGGCTACTGCTGTGGAGGAGGGTAACAGACTCAGCTACTGTTGTGGTGGAGGGTAACACACTGACTCAGCTACTGCTGTGGAGGAGGGTGACACACTGACTCAGCTACTGCTGTGGAGGAGGGTAACACACTGACTCAGCTACTGCTGTGGAGGAGGGTGACACACTGACTCAGCTACTGCTGTGGAGGAGGGTGACACACTGACTCAGCTACTGCTGTGGAGGAGGGTGACACACTGACTCAGCTACTGCTGTGGAGGAGGGTGACACACTGACTCAGCTACTGCTGTGGAGGAGGGTGACACACTGACTCAGCTACTGCTGTGGAGGAGGGTGACACACTGACTCAGCTACTGCTGTGGCTAGGAGGAGGGTAACACACTGACTCAGCTACTGCTGTGGAGGAGGGTAACACACTGACTCAGCTACTGCTGTGGAGGAGGGTAACACACTGACTCAGCTACTGCTGTGGAGGAGGGTAACACACTGACTCAGCTACTGCTGTGGAGGAGGGTAACACACTGACTCAGCTACTGCTGTGGAGGAGGGTGACACACTGACTCAGCTACTGCTGTGGAAGAGGGTGACACACTGACTCAGCTACTGCTGTGGAGGAGGGTGACACACTGACTCAGCTACTGCTGTGGTGGAGGGTAACACACTGACTCAGCTACTGCTGTGGAGGAGGGTAACACACTGACTCAGCTACTGCTGTGGAGGAGGGTAACACACTGACTCAGCTACTGCTGTGGTGGAGGGTAACACACTGACTCAGCTACTGCTGTGGAGGAGGGTAACACACTGACTCAGCTACTGCTGTGGAGGAGGGTAACACACTGACTCAGCTACTGCTGTGGAGGAGGGTAACAGACTCAGCTACTGCTGTGGAGGAGGGTAACAGACTGACTCAGCTACTGCTGTGGAGGAGGGTAACTGACTCGGCTACTGCTGTGGAGGAGGGTGACACACTGACTCAGCTACTGCTGTGGAGGAGGGTAACACACTGACTCAGCTACTGTTGTGGAGGAGGGTAACAGACTGACTCAGCTACTGCTGTGGTGGAGGGTAACAGACTCGGCTACTGCTGTGGAGGAGGGTAACACACTGACTCAGCTACTGCTGTGGAGGAGGGTGACACACTGACTCAGCTACTGCTGTGGAGGAGGGTAACACACTGACTCGGCTACTGCTGTGGAGGAGGGTGACACACTGACTCAGCTACTGCTGTGGAGGAGGGTGACACACTGACTCAGCTACTGCTGTGGAGCACACTGACTGCTACTGCTGTGGAGGAGGGTAACACACTGACTCAGCTACTGCTGTGGAGGAGGGTAACACACTGACTCAGCTACTGCTGTGGAGGAGGGTAACACACTGACTCAGCTACTGCTGTGGAGGAGGGTAACACACTGACTCAGCTACTGCTGTGGAGGAGGGTAACAGACTCAGCTACTGCTGTGGTGGAGGGTAACAGACTCAGCTACTGCTGTGGAGGAGGGTAACTGACTCAGCTACTGCTGTGGAGGAGGGTAACAGACTCAGCTACTGCTGTGGTGGAGGGTAACAGACTCAGCTACTGCTGTGGTGGAGGGTAACACACTGACTCAGCTCCTGCTGTGGTGGAGGGTAACACACTGACTCAGCTACTGCTGTGGAGGAGGGTAACAGACTCAGCTACTGCTGTGGAGGAGGGTAACTGACTCAGCTACTGCTGTGGAGGAGGGTGACACACTGACTCAGCTACTGCTGTGGAGGAGGGTAACAGACTCAGCTACTGCTGTGGTGGAGGGTAACAGACTCAGCTACTGCTGTGGTGGAGGGTAACAGACTCAGCTACTGCTGTGGTGGAGGGTAACAGACTCAGCTACTGCTGTGGTGGAGGGTAACAGACTCAGCTACTGCTGTGGAGGAGGGTAACTGACTCAGCTACTGCTGTGGAGGAGGGTAACACACTGACTCAGCTACTGCTGTGAAGGAGGGTAACACACTGACTCAGCTACTGCTGTGGAGGAGGGTAACACACTGACTCAGCTACTGCTGTGGAGGAGGGTAACACACTGACTCAGCTACTGCTGTGGAGGAGGGTGACACACTGACTCAGCTACTGCTGTGGAGGAGGGTGACACACTGACTCAGCTACTGCTGTGGAGGAGGGTAACACACTGACTCAGCTACTGCTGTGGAGGAGGGTAACACACTGACTCAGCTACTGCTGTGGAGGAGGGTAACACACTGACTCAGCTACTGCTGTGGAGGAGGGTAACACTGACTCAGCTACTGCTGTGGAGGAGGGTGACACACTGACTCAGCTACTGCTGTGGAGGAGGGTAACACACTGACTCAGCTACTGCTGTGGAGGAGGGTAACACACTGACTCAGCTACTGCTGTGGAGGAGGGTAACACACTGACTCAGCTACTGCTGTGGAGGAGGGTAACACACTGACTCAGCTACTGCTGTGGAGGAGGGTAACACACTGACTCAGCTACTGCTGTGGTGGAGGGTAACAGACTGACTCAGCTACTGCTGTGGTGGAGGGTGACACACTGACTCAGCTACTGCTGTGGAGGAGGGTAACACACTGACTCAGCTACTGCTGTGGAGGAGGGTAACACACTGACTCAGCTACTGCTGTGGAGGAGGGTAACACACTGACTCAGCTACTGCTGTGGAGGAGGGTAACACACTGACTCAGCTACTGCTGTGGAGGAGGGTAACACACTGACTCAGCTACTGCTGTGGAGGAGGGTAACACACTGACTCAGCTACTGCTGTGGTGGAGGGCTCTCATTTCTTCGTTATTTTTCTTAGCATCCTGCTCCCCAGTCCACTCCAAGCTGCTCTGCTTTGGTCTCCTTCAGGAATGTGAGAATGATTCACTCTACAGGGGTTTGGGCAGTAAGTTAACAAGTTGCGACCTCACACATTAGGTTTTCGTTGTTTCTAAAAATGTGAACTAGGCCTGTTTCCACTAACAAAAATATGTTTGACTGCCAAAATCAGTCTCTTTCCTCACTGGTCTTGTGGCCTTGAGGTGAAGAGGTAGCTTGCTAGCTGAATTGATTTGCACTGTAAACATACATGTGAAACATGCTCAGTCCCCGTCTCCACAACAACAGATAAACCTTTGACCCTGGCCCACAAACACCTACTTCACACCACTAGAGGAAAGTAAATCCATGATTCATCTCTGAATTTAGGGTCAGGTGCCCAAGTATCCAATAAACCACAGCCCTACAAGATAATAGATGGGGTATGCTTGCCATTTAGTGATTAAAAAACACTTTTCGGAAAACAATGTGTGTCCTTGCTTCAGCCATCTAAAAAAGTATGTTTATGATAGTGAAAAGTTGGAGTAACAATATCTAAAAAAGTACCCCCCACCAACATCAACCCTGAACCCGGAGAGCTCACTAAAGGCATCAGCATGCTTCAGTTCGGCTGTCGCCTAGCCGGTCTCGGCTAGCCGAACCCAACGATACTCTCTAAAAATACCTTTGCTTGAAAAAACGAGGGGGGGGGGGGGGGGCAGCACTGTTTGTCCATGTTAAGATGCCGTAGCCAGTCCCCAAAATAGTCAGAATTCATCTAAGATAACTCAAGAAATCCTGTCATTCATTTGGATGTTTTTCGGCTGGGTTGCATGACGACGCCTTAACTGACCCTGGTCCATTGCTGTCCTCCTGACGTGTGGCATCTCCCTCGTTGGCCCCCTCGCTGCTGGTTCTGTTGCTCTCTTTCTCCTTGGCCCGGTGCTCCACCACCTCTCCCTCGTCCAGGGCATGATGCAGCCGGTAGTTCACAGTCTTCAGCAGCAGGAACATACCAGCTATCACACCACAGTAGATCCCTACTATCACCATGGTGGGCGGGAGTGCCTGGAGGACACACATTTAACATTTATATTTATTTATATGAGTAATTTTAACAGACACTCTTTATACAGAGCAATTTAAAAGCAGCGCGTTCAACTACAACTACAATAAAACTTGATTGTCCATCCAAGGACTGATGTTTGCTTTCTTTCAATAGTAGAACACAAATACAACTTAGAACCCCCCTAAAAGACAAGTGCCATTTACATAGTCTTTCCCCCCTCCAGTAAATGAGAGTTCACCATGTCAGCGTTTTGTTAACTGACCAGCCATCGAACCCGGGTTGTCTGCAAGACTGTTAGCTCAGAGAGCTAGCAGGTTTCCAGGTCTTGTGAAAAGTGATTAGTCATCATAGTGGTAAATGGAGTCATCACGTCAGTATAGTGAACAACCTCCGCTATATTCCCATTACAGATTGTTGTATTTAACAAGGCAAGTCAGTTTAAGAACACATTCTTATTTTCAATGACAGCCTTCCCGGTGAACAGTAGGTTAACTGACGTGTTCAGGAGGCAGAACGACAGATTTTTACCTTGTCAGCTCAGGGATTCAATCTAGCAACCTTTCGGTTAGAGCATTGGGCCAGTAACCCAAAAGTCCCTAGATTGAATCCCCGAGCTGACAAGGTACAAATCTGTCCCTCTGCCCCTGAACAAGGCAGTTAACCCACTGTTCCTAGGCCGTCATTGTAAATAATAATTTGTTCTTAACTGACTTGCCTAGTTAAATAGGTCAAATACAATTTTAAAAACATCCTGAGTTAAATCAAAGCACTTGGAATACATATCCTGACTTGAGTCAAAGCAAAACCACTGCTAATCAATCACAGATCTGGCCTAATTACACAACACCGAGCAACTGGCCTGAGTAACATTTCATTTGGAAACAGCTGTAACTATAGCCCCTCAATATTGAAAGTGAGGCACATATAAAATGCTGTTTTAAATATCACTCATTTACATTTGGTTTTGCAGGTAGTGTTTACAGTAACGTGATATTTATGGGGCAGGAATATTTGACTGTGCAGCAGTTTGTAATCTATCCTACTCTCCAACCATTCCAAAATATCGTTGTTTTGTTTCATGACAACATTTCCTAGAAGTCTGTTTTTGTGCTGGCTTGCTGACAAGATGGGTCAGCTTGAATATCTGGTAGATCTTGCCACCAGTATACGAGAGACAAGACATACATTGTTAGCTAATAATAGACTGAGATAGATCGCTGTCAATGTGGCTTGGGGGGGGTGGGGGTGCGAAGGTTGCAAACATAATATCTGTTTTCTATTAATTAGCTATCATTGTTGTTTATGTACAAAAGACGTATTAGCCACGACTTGTTGCCCGGGGGTTTGGTTAGTCAAACCTGGTCGAGCTTAAAGTATTTCCCTCAATCTGATTTTTTTCTTAATGGACAATGTAAAATGTGGTCAGCTAACAATGACAGATAGCGGAATAAAATGTCACACCTGACAACAACACATAACGGTGAACCTGAAAACAAGGAGCGAACAGTTACGTCCACTGGTATTTATTTCGTTTTATTCGAGGGAAACATTTAGATCTCAAACAAAGAATACCTAGCAACCTAGCTAGTTATCTAGGTAACGTTAACTAGATAGCTAAATAGCAAGTTGGCTAACCTTACTAGCCAACGGTTAGCTGTTAGCATTAGCATCCGCGGTTTGGCTAGTTGGCTAACCTTACTAGCCAACGGTATAGCTGTTAGCATTAGCGGTTTGGCTAATTGGCTAATCTTACTAGCCAACGGTATAGCTGTTAGCATTAGCGGTTTGGCTAATCTTACTAGCCAACGGTATAGCTGTTAGCATTAGCGGTTTGGCTAGCATGACATTACAGCCAAGGAAGATCCTCTAACGGTAAACCCAGACTTGCTTTGCTGAGATTGGATATCATGTTACACACACACACGTTACACACACACACTTACCATGTAAAGCGTGAAGGGGAAACATAGTAGGAATAGCCAGAGGTAGAGGTGTAGAGCATTGACAAATGTATTTTGATGGGGATCATAGTACCATCCGCCTGTGATTGAAGCCCAGACCCCTTGCCTGAGGATCTGTAGAGTTTGAGACCCCATGTTTTATCCCCTTCGATTTCCTTGGGAGAAAAAAAACGACTAAATAAAAGGGGCGACACGAAGGCTAGCCGTGGTGAAACATTACCAACAGTGCAGTGTTTTCAGACACTGGCCTGAAAATCCACACTGCAGCCATCTTCTCTGCAACTAGCCAGCTGGGGCACTGTACTCGGTCCGCCACTGAGAAAGTCTTCCTATCCCACCACGCCCTGCGAGCTGCTTCTTCTTCGGTCCGTGCAATCTGGTATCCTTGGGACGTCCTTACGCAATGGTCCCTACCCATTGAAGTTGAAATTTAAAAAAGGTTCAGGGTAAGAGTTATGGTTAAGGTTAGAGTTTATGATAATGACATCCCAAGGATCCCAGATAGCACTAACCCTTCTTTACATAAACAAACGGGCAATGGAAAAAGAGTGTAGCAAAGACAACTCTTTGAGGGTAGTTTGAAAACGGTCACACAATATTACACTAGCTAAATAGCGCCCCCTTTTGGTACTGTACTGATTTTCAGAAAATCTCGGTGTGCCATATTTTTTATTTAACCAGGAAAATCAGTTAAGAACAAATTCGTATTTACAATGAAGTCCTACCCAGGCCAAACCCTAACCCAGACAACGCTGGGCCAATTGTGCATCACCCTATGGGACTCCCAATCACTGTACGGTTGTAATACAGCCTGGAATCAAACCAGGGTCTGTAGTGACACCTCTAGCACTGAGTTGCAGTGTCTTAGACCACTGTGCCACTCTGGAGCCCTGAGTGTTGTGGCATAACTTCCATTGCTGTATTTTCAATCATGACAGATTTTTCAAGTTACTAGTCAAATATATTAATTGATCATCAAGTTAAATCATCTAGACACTAAAATCTCCTTGACTCTCATCAAATGAGATTGAAGAGCCTTGCAGTTGGACCAATATCTCAGGAGGATCCCATAGCTGATGTCCAAAGCAGACTATCTATATTGACCACACCTGGCTACATTAGATTACATACATTTAATCACATTAAAAAAAATACATGTTTTGATGAATAATGACAAACTCAAGTCACTGCAGAATTTTTGAAAATTATTATATTCAGAAAAGCATGAAACATTTTTTTTTTCTCCAATGAAAACAGACAATGGATTCAGGATCACTTGACGTGGAAAAAAAACAATTACATATTGAAAAAATGTATCGTGTGGATGTGTATTTATGTTTCAGAGATAACGCCCCCAAAAAACAAATCTCCCCACAGTCACGACTGAGTAAGATACTGCTGATGTCAACAGTGCATAGAGATTTACCGGTGATCTCACGGTTTCCATGTTACCCTCAAAAAAACTGCAAATTGTAAATCCACTCGGGTCCTTAACCTCTCACCTCTAGCGTCATCACAGAGAGAAGTCTTGGGGCGATAGTAAGATGTACATGTTGTCAGTAACTAGACAGTTCTAGAACATGGATGGAATGTCCCATGAGGTCTGGTACTGGGACAGACAACTCATTTCGTCTGCTCATGCCAGCATCCCAAATGGCACCCTATTCCCTATATAATGCACTACTTTTGACTAGGGCCTATTAGGGCCCTGGTCAAAAGTAGTGCACTATGTAGGCAATTAGGATGCTATTTGTGACTATTCATTTGCCTAATGCCATTCCAAGCCCTTCAGAAACAGGATGATGGGTTGTTATGGTCTGTTAGGTCTGGAAACTGGGATGTCGGTCCATTTCCACACACCTTCCATCAGACACAAACCACTTCCTTATTGTTCAGTCAGATAGAGTTGAACCCCATATGTCCTTTCAGTGTGCCTTGCCAATGTGAGAATGGACATCATGACGAAGGCCAAGAGGAATGAACAAAAGGTAGGGTTGAACCTGTCCCATATGTCCTTTCAGTGTGCCTTGCCAATGTGAGAATGGACATCATGACGAAGGCCAAGAGGAATTAACAAAAGGTAGGGTTGAACCTGTCCCATATGTCCTTTCAGTGTGCCTTGCCAATGTGAGAATGGACATCATGACGAAGGCCAAGAGGAATTAACAAAAGGTAGGGTTGTACCTGTCCCATATGTCCTTTCAGTGTGCCTTGCCAATGTGAGAATGGACATCATGACGAAGGCCAAGAGGAATTAACAAAAGGTAGGGTTGTACCTGTCCCATATGTCCTTTCAGTGTGCCTTGCCAATGTGAGAATGGACATCATGACGAAGGCCAAGAGGAATTAACAAAAGGTAGGGTTGAACCTGTCCCATATGTCCTTTCAGTGTGCCTTGCCAATGTGAGAATGGACATCATGACGAAGGCCAAGAGGAATTAACAAAAGGTAGGGTTGTACCTGTCCCATATGTCCTTTCAGTGTGCCTTGCCAATGTGAGAATGGACATTATTATTTTCTTTGAAGGATGGACATAATCAGAAATATATACAGGAGTGGCCATCGGTCATCACTGTAGCCTGGCCCGTTTCTCTGGAGGTGGTTTGCTGCTAGGGGGAGCTGGAGCAGAGGTCTTGGTGGCTGGCTCTCTCTCTCTCTCTTCCTGTTTCACCAGCTCTACAGGGGGTTCAGTCTCCTTCTTCACCTCCACTACAACACAACCGATACAGTAGATTAGACACAAGGTGGCAAAACAAGACTCTGTGACCAAAGAAAAGACAAAAGATTTAGACATTGTTAAATGTCTAAATCCCATCGTAAAAGAATAGCAAATGGTTCTGCAATATTAGCTGTACACTCTTACCTGGGATGGGCTTCTCACCAGGCTTAGGCTAAAATTGTTGCAAAATAAAATAAAAAGAATTACAACAGAATATAGATGAGCAAATGTGAACCTCAATAATACACTGTTACAACTGAATGAATCGGTGTAAATGTATATTGGCTGAGATATTAGCAACACGATCCATAATTCTGACTAAACTGATTGGTGGCGTGTCGTACCTGATAAAACATTGGAGGAAACTTGGACCTCAAATCGAGTAGAAGTGTGTCAACACGTTGCCTCTGGAACAGGGAACTGGGTTCCTCTTTCTTCTTTGACTTCGGCTTGGCTTTGGCATCTATAGACATCGAATTTTTAAAAAAAATCACGTTATTGGTCGCATACACATATTTAACAGATGTTATTGGTCACATATTTAACAGATGTTATTGGTCACATATTTAACAGATGTTATTGGTCACATATTTATCAGATGTTATTGGTCACATGCCCATATTCAGCAGATGTTATTGGTCACATATTTAACAGATGTTATTGGTCACATATTTATCAGATGTTATTGGTCACATACACATGGTTATCAGATGTTATTGCGGGTGTAGTGAAATGCTTGTGTTTCCAAGCTCCAACAGTGCAGTAGTATCTAACAATTCACAACCAACACACAAATCTAAAGGTAAAAGTATGAAATTAAAAAATATATAAATATTAGAACGAACCATGTCGGAGTCCAGAGTATTAATATATACATGTGACAGGTGTATAGACATTATGTGAATATTTAGTATATTTAGGATAGAATAGTAAATATACAGCTATAGTTTATTATTATTTATTAGGATGGAATTGACTAGGAAAGTTGCTTAGGAGCTAGAATGAGAGCTGCCATGTCTTGTCAAACGCCCTCTTGTTGCAGACGGTAAATACCATTGATGGGGAGAATGGTTGAAATACATTAGATACAGTACATGTGTTATAAAGTTATAAAGGTAACGGGAAAGCCACAATTTACTTCCTTCCTGCCTTAGGCCATGTTTAGAGAAACATGCTTTTAAAGCCACAATTTACTTCCTTCCTGCCTTAGGCCATGTTTAGAGAAACATGCTTTTAAAGCCACAATTTACTTCCTTCCTGCCTTAGGCCATGTTTAGAGAAACATGCTTTTAAAGCCACAATTTACTTCCTTCCTGCCTTAGGCCATGTTTAGAGAAACATGCTTTTAAAGCCACAATTTACTTCCTTCCTGCCTTAGGCCATGTTTAGAGAAACATGCTTTTAAAGCCACAATTTACTTCCTTCCTGCCTTAGGCCATGTTTAGAGAAACATGCTTTTAAAGCCACGATTTACTTCCTTCCTGCCTTAGGCCATGTTTAGAGAAACATGCTTTTAAAGCCACGATTTACTTCCTTCCTGCCTTAGGCCATGTTTAGAGAAACATGCTTTTAAAGCCACGATTTACTTCCTTCCTGCCTTAGGCCATGTTTAGAGAAACATGCTTTTAAAGCCACGATTTACTTCCTTCCTGCCTTAGGCCATGTTTAGAGAAACATGCTTTTAAAGCCACGATTTACTTCCTTCCTGCCTTAGGCCATGTTTAGAGAAACATGCTTTTAAAGCCACGATTTACTTCCTTCCTGCCTTAGGCCATGTTTAGAGAAACATGCTTTTAAAGCCACGATTTACTTCCTTCCTGCCTTAGGCCATGTTTAGAGAAACATGCTTTTAAAGCCACGATTTACTTCCTTCCTGCCTTAGGCCATGTTTAGAGAAACATGCTTTCCTAAAGCCACGATTTTTTACTTTACTTCCTGCCTTAGGCCATGTTTAGAGAAACATGCTTTTAAAGCCACGATTTACTTCCTTCCTGCCTTAGGCCATGTTTAGAGAAACATGCTTTTAAAGCCACGATTTACTTCCTTCCTGCCTTAGGCCATGTTTAGAGAAACATGCTTTTAAAGCCACGATTTACTTCCTTCCTGCCTTAGGCCATGTTTAGAGAAACATGCTTTTAAAGCCACGATTTACTTCCTTCCTGCCTTAGGCCATGTTTAGAGAAACATGCTTTTAAAGCCACGATTTACTTCCTTCCTGCCTTAGGCCATGTTTAGAGAAACATGCTTTTGATAGGCATCACACATTAAAAATAAATGATTTATTGTTCGGAATGAAAACCAATGGACCAATAAACTCCCCTGTAAAACAACATCAAAAAAAAATTTCCTCATTGAAAAGAATTAGAATTTCAGTGTACTTTCTGAATAGACTAGAATTGACACCAACACTGGCTAATATACCTCTCTCCTCCTGGTCTTTGAAGTGCCACCAGTATCCTTTAGATGGGTGATAGCGACAGTACGACATGGCCTCATCAAAGGCAGACTGGACACCGTGGACAGCAGACAGCTGTGGGGAGAATAACAGCAGTCAATTTACATGACGACAGAACCCCATCAACTCATATGTCAACCAGGGTTGAGATCAATTCCAATTCAGGAAGTATACTGCAATTCCAATTCTCTTCCAATGCTTTTTAAATTTAATTTACTTTCTGAATTGACTGGAATTTAAATGGAATTGACCACAACATAAACCAAGATAATTCCACTCTTTTCTAAAAACCCAACGTAATAACATAGTAATAACAGTCATAACAACAT
This sequence comes from Oncorhynchus nerka, assembly GCF_034236695.1. Lineage (NCBI taxonomy): Eukaryota > Metazoa > Chordata > Actinopteri > Salmoniformes > Salmonidae > Oncorhynchus > Oncorhynchus nerka. The sequence continues at coordinate 80,838,786 of NC_088413.1, read as the reverse complement.
AGTCATAACACTATAGCATAGTAAGGACAATGCCAGGGGGTTAACTCTCTCTTACCACTCTGGAGCCAATAACTGTTCCCAGATCAGGAGCCTGATACACCACCCCAGCTATAATGTAGTAGTCAGACAAAGGGATGACTGGGGAAATAAACACACAATATAGAGTACAGGATATAGAATTAGAGCCTGGAATAAAGGACATGGGAAGATGAGCTCACAATATACAGTTGAAGTCGGAAGTTTACATACACCTTAGCCAACTACATTTAAACTCCGTTTTTCACAATTCCTGACATTTAATCCTAGTAAACATTCCCTGTCTCAGGTTAGTTAGGATCACCACTTTATTTTAAGAATGTGAAATGTCAGAATAATAGTAGAGAGAATGATTTATTTCAGCTTTTATTTCTTTCATCACATTCCCAGTGGGTAAGAAGTTTACATACATTCAATTAGTATTTGGTAGCGTTGCCTTTAAATTGCTTAACTTGGGTCAAAAGTTTTGGGTAGCCTTCCACAAGCTTCCCACAATAAGTTGGGTGAATTTTGTATTTTGAATTTGGGTGAATACCTTGACTTTGTTGTCCTTAAGCCATTTTGCCACAACTTTGGAAGTATGCTTGGGGTCTTTGTCCATTTGGAAGAACCATTTGCAACCAAGCGTTAACTTCCTGACTGATGTCTTGAGATGTTGCTTCAATATTTCCACATCATTTTCCCTCCTCATGAAGCCATTTATTTTGTGAAGTGCACCAATCCCTCCTGCAGCAAAGCACCCCCACAACATGATGCTGCCACCCCCGTGCTTCATGGTTGGGATGGTGTTCTTCGGCTTGCAAGCCTCCCCCTTTTTCCTCCAAACATAACGATGGTCATTATGGCCAAACAGTTATATATTTTTTCAGACCAGAGAAAATGTCTCCAAAAAGTACGATCTTTGTCCCCATGTGCAGCTGCAAACCGTAGTCTGGCTTTTTAATGGGAGTTTTGGAGCAGTGGCTTCTTCCTTGCTGAGCGGCCTTTCAGGTTATGTTGATATAGGACTTGTTTTACTGTGGATATAGATGCTTTTGTACCTGTTTCCTCCAGCTTCTTCACAAGGGGCGGCAGGTAGCCTAGTGTTTAGAGCGTTGGACTAGTAACCGAAAGGTTGCAAGATCCAATCCCCGAGTTGACAATGTAAAAATCTGTCGTTCTGCCCCTGAACAAGGCAGTTAACCCACTGTTCCCCTGAACAAGGCAGTTAACCCACTGTTCCTAGGCAGTCATTGAAAATAAGAATTTGTTCTTAACTGACTAGTTAAATAAAGGTTTAAAAAAAAGAAGGAAAAAAAGTCATTTTCTGTTGTTCTGGGATTGATTTTCACTTTTCGCACCAAAGTACGTTCACCTCTAGGAGACAGAATGCGTCTCCTTCCTGAGCGGTATGATGATTAACGTGGTACCTTCAGGCGTTTAGAAATGGCTCCCGAGGATGAACCAGGTCTACCATTTTTTTTCTGATGTCTTGGCTGATTTCTTTTGATTTTCCCATGATGTCAAGCAAAGACACACTGAGTTTGAAGGTAGGCCTTGAAATACATCCAAAGGTACACCTCCAATTGACTCAAATGATGTCAATTAGCCTATCAGAAGCTTCTAAAGCCATGACATCATTTTCCAAGCTGTTTAAAGGCACAATCAACTTAGTGTATGTACACTTCTGACCCACTGGAATTGTGATACAGTGAATTATAAGTGAAATAATCTTTCTATAAATAATTGGTGGGACAATTAGTTGTGTCATGCACACAGTAGATGTCCTAACCGACTTGCCAAAACTATAGAAATCTGTGGAGTGGTTGAAAAACGAGTTTTAATGACTCCAACCGAAGTGTATGTAAACTTCTGACTTCAACTGTAGAGTACAGGATGTAGAATTAGAGCCTGGAATAAAGGACGTGGGAACATGACGTAAACTTTCCAAGAGGTGATAAAGATGTTTTCTGTGGTGTCGGAAGTCTGTAGTGTGTGTGTGTTGTGTCAGAAGTCTGTGTTCTCTGCAAATCACCCTGAGTAGGAGACTGTCTCTGCTGTTTCCTGATGATGTAGAGGATGGGCTCCTGGGCATGAAGGAGAATGTACTCCACTCCAACCATCTGACTGAAATAGACACATATATGTATGTCAGTTAGGCTAGTAACTATATTATTACACTCACAGACAGTTTTGCTGACACAGGTCCTGGACCTTTCAATGGACACTGTCAATGGGACTGGTCGGTTTAATCTGTGTCAGGGGCAGTGTTAGTGTAATAGATGTAATGAGTAATATGTTGGCCTAATAAATCACTATTTTAAAGTAACAATCCCTGGTAGCCTACTGATTAGAGCATTGGGCCAGTAACCGGAATGTTGCTGGATCGACACCCCGAGCTGACATGGTAAAAATCTGTCGTTCTGCCCATGAGCAAGGCAGTTAACCCACTGTTCCCCTGAGCAAGGCAGTTAACCCACTGTTCCCCTGCCCAGTGTTCCCCTGAACAAGGCAGTTAACCCACTGTTCCCCTGAGCAAGGCAGTTAACCCACTGTTCCCCTGCCCAGTGTTCCCCTGAACAAGGCAGTTAACCCACTGTTCCCAATGGCGCAGAAGACGTGGAGGTCGATTTAAGGCAGCTCCCCCGCACCTCTCTGATTCAGAGGGGTTGGGTTAAATGTTTAAGACACATTCCAGTTGAATACATTCAGTTGGACAACTGACTAGGTACCCCCCCTTCCCTTTTACACTGGAAACCGGCTAATAGCCAGTGTGTCAGCCATATTCAAAGCCAATATCAAAATAAACCCTTACTTGAGATGTTCCAGAGTGAGCCGCTGCATCTTCACCACCTCGTTGTTACAGGTGCGGTCGTAGAACGGATTACTCCTCTCTGAGAAATAGTCCAGCACATTGCCAGGGTTGAGGATGGGCACCCAGCCACTATCAACCCACGATATCCCCAGGAGGTTGTTGTCTAGAAGGAGCAGCAGGTAACGAATGAATAAGGGTAAACGTGTAGGTATAACGTGCACATTTGTTTTGATGAAAACAGGCTGATTAGTTTGGTAAACAGATCGTAAGCTGTCTTGCTAAGCTAACGCGCCAGCTAAACTAGCTAGCTTTGTGCTGTCAAGCAAATTGTGTTCCTGAAAGCTATTTATTGTAATTCTCAGAAATCGTAAGAGAGATACATTAGTGTTCATGACTATTTCTTCGATTTTCAAACGGACACACAATACATTACTTTTCAATTAATGAAAAAACACTTCGCTACCTCTCAAATCCACCGACGCCATCGTGTCCTGTAAACAAATGTCGCACAGAAGCGTCTGTCGCCGGCGGATGACGTAATCAGCAGCGTGACGCCAGGTCAGGTCTAATGCCGTATTCAAAACAACTGGGAACTCGGAAAAAACGAGCTCCGACAGGGGGAAAATGTTTTTTGAACTGTAAATCCAACTCGGGAACTCGGGCCTCTTGAACTCCGACCTGAAGATCACTGATGTCATGATGTGACCTCGTATTCTTCCGGGTTCCCAGTTGTTTTGAACGTGGCATAAATACAGCTTTTTGTCTAATTGTCATCAAAAGTTGCTTTAATTTGATCTAACCTTAAACTCGTTCCTTAACCTTAACCTAAATTCTCCCAATCTGCTACGTTAATTATCCTAACCTGCTGCGTAAATTATCCTAAACCTGCTAAGAAAAGTACCGTTTCTAGACAAAACCATGTGGCCCCGTCAGAATATGCGAAGACGTAGGGAGTGTTAACTAAGATTGTATGTATGGTTGGATAGGTCAATGCAAGGTTATCTTTACACTTCTTTGCAATTATTTACAATTCAGTAGTCTAATGTTTTCAAGATATATTAGCCACGTGAGAGACAGACAGACACACAGAGAGAGTTAATGATTTCAGCAGTCAGTCTATTTTTTTTATAAAAGATTAACCACTAGCCTTTTTTTTACGACCAGTTTGTGGAGAAACTCACCAGCCAAAGCCAACATGCCCCCCCCCCCTCATCCAGATGGTGAGCTGATAGCTGACATAGACAGATGCAACATGCTAAATTAGTTAGGCCACTTGGAATAAAGATCAAATAGACTTATTATGAAGGATTTATTGGAATAATATAATGAAACGAGCAAGATAGAATTTAATGAAAGGGATTAATTGCCAGGCCAACAACCTACGATAATATCCTTGTTATTAACTTGATTGATATGCTGCAATCTGAGTAAGATTATGGGATATTGGGAAAGCCCTGGGATGGTAGAGTGTAACAGGCCTAGCCTAATAATGAAGATGTTGTCCCAAATGGCACCCTAGTCCTTACATAGTGCACTACATTTGACCAGAGCCTATAGGGCCCTGGTCAAAAGTAGTGCACTAAATAGGGAATAGGGTGCCATTGGGGAAGCAAACATGGGCTGCGTCAGTGTCAGAGCTGGGATACCCTGGGCTGGTTGTATGTACCTCAGTGGGGTGCAAGTCAGACAGTAGGGGTCAGTGTCTGAGTGACACTTGCTTCAACTTTTACCTCGGTTGGAACTTCTAGACACACCCAAACAACTGCACTTCAGTGGTCAGTGTGTATTTGGGATAGTTATTTGCAGTCTGGGTGTGGTGCTGATGTTGTATAGTCGGCCTGTAGACTTAATAACTGTCTGGATGTGGTGCTGATGTTGACTAGTCGGCCTGTAGACTAAATAACTGTCTGGATGCTGATGTTGACTAGTAGGCCTGTAGACTTAATAACGGTCTGGATGCTGATGTTGACTAGTCGGCCTGTAGACTTAATAACTGTCTGGATGCTGATGTTGACTAGTCGGCCTGTAGACTAAATAACTGTCTGGATGTTGATGTTGACTAGTCGGCCTGTAGACTTAATAACGGTCTGGATGCTGATGTTGACTAGTCGGCCTGTAGACTAAATAACTGTCTGGATGCTGAGGTTGACTAGTCGGCCTGTAGACTTAATAACTGTCTGGATGCTGATGTTGACTAGTCGGCCTGTAGACTAAATAACTGTCTGGATGTGGTGCTGATGTTGACTAGTCGGCCTGTAGACTAAATAACTGTCTGGATGTGGTGCTGATGTTGACTAGTCGGCCTGTAGACTTAATAACTGTCTGGATGTGATGCTGATGTTGACTAGTCGGCCTGTAGACTGAATAACTGTCTGGGTGTGATGTTGACTAGTCGGCCTGTAGACTTAATAACTGTCTGGATGTTGATGTTGACTAGTCGGCCTGTAGACTTAATAACTGTCTGGATGTGATGCTGATGTTGACTAGTCGGCCTGTAGACTAAATAACTGTCTGGGTGTGATGTTGACTAGTCGGCCTGTAGACTTAATAACTGTCTGGATGTTGATGTTGACTAGTCGGCCTGTAGACTTAATAACTGTCTGGATGTGATGCTGATGTTGACTAGTCGGCCTGTAGACTAAATAACTGTCTGGATGCTGATGCTGATGTTGACTAGTCGGCCTGTAGACTAAATAACTGTCTGGATGCTGATGCTGATGTTGACTAGTTGGCCTGTAGACTTAATAACTGTCTGGATGCTGATGCTGATGTTGACTAGTCGGCCTGTAGACTTAATAACTGTCTGGATGCTGAGGTTGACTAGTCGGCCTGTAGACTTAATAACTGTCTGGATGTGATGCTGATGTTGACTAATCGGCCTGTAGACTAAATAACTGTCTGGATGTGGTGCTGATGTTGACTAGTCGGCCTGTAGACTAAATAACTGTCTGGATGCTGATGTTGACTAGTCGGCCTGTAGACTTAATAACTGTCTGGATGCTGATGTTGACTAGTCGGCCTGTAGACTTAATAACTGTCTGGATGCTGATGTTGACTAGTCGGCCTGTAGACTTAATAACTGTCTGGATGCTGATGTTGACTAGTCGGCCTGTAGACTTAATAACTGTCTGGATGCTGATGTTGACTAGTCGGCCTGTAGACTAAATAACTGTCTGGGTGCTGATGTTGACTAGTCGGCCTGTAGACTTAATAACTGTCTGGATGCTGATGTTGACTAGTCGGCCTGTAGACTTAATAACTGTCTGGATGCTGATGTTGACTAGTCGGCCTGTAGACTAAATAACTGTCTGGATGCTGATGTTGACTAGTCGGCCTGTAGACTTAATAACTGTCTGGATGCTGATGTTGACTAGTCGGCCTGTAGACTAAATAACTGTCTGGGTGCTGATGTTGACTAGTCGGCCTGTAGACTTAATAACTGTCTGGATGCTGATGTTGACTAGTCGGCCTGTAGACTTAATAACTGTCTGGATGTTGATGTTGACTAGTCGGCCTGTAGACTTAATAACTGTCTGGATGTGATGCTGATGTTGACTAGTCGGCCTTTAGACTAAATAACTGTCTGGATGCTGATGCTGATGTTGACTAGTCGGCCTGTAGACTAAATAACTGTCTGGATGCTGATGCTGATGTTGACTAGTCGGCCTGTAGACTTAATAACTGTCTGGATGCTGATGCTGATGTTGACTAGTCGGCCTGTAGACTTAATAACTGTCTGGATGCTGAGGTTGACTAGTCGGCCTGTAGACTTAATAACTGTCTGGATGTGATGCTGATGTTGACTAGTCGGCCTGTAGACTAAATAACTGTCTGGATGTGGTGCTGATGTTGACTAGTCGGCCTGTAGACTAAATAACTGTCTGGGTGCTGATGTTGACTAGTCGGCCTGTAGACTTAATAACTGTCTGGATGCTGATGTTGACTAGTCGGCCTGTAGACTTAATAACTGTCTGGATGCTGATGTTGACTAGTCGGCCTGTAGACTAAATAACTGTCTGGATGCTGATGTTGACTAGTCGGCCTGTAGACTAAATAACTGTCTGGGTGCTGATGTTGACTAGTCGGCCTGTAGACTTAATAACTGTCTGGATGCTGATGTTGACTAGTCGGCCTGTAGACTTAATAACTGTCTGGATGTTGATGTTGACTAGTCGGCCTGTAGACTTAATAACTGTCTGGATGTGATGCTGATGTTGACTAGTCGGCCTTTAGACTAAATAACTGTCTGGATGCTGATGCTGATGTTGACTAGTCGGCCTGTAGACTAAATAACTGTCTGGATGCTGATGCTGATGTTGACTAGTCGGCCTGTAGACTTAATAACTGTCTGGATGCTGATGCTGATGTTGACTAGTCGGCCTGTAGACTTAATAACTGTCTGGATGCTGAGGTTGACTAGTCGGCCTGTAGACTTAATAACTGTCTGGATGTGATGCTGATGTTGACTAGTCGGCCTGTAGACTAAATAACTGTCTGGATGTGGTGCTGATGTTGACTAGTCGGCCTGTAGACTAAATAACTGTCTGGATGCTGATGTTGACTAGTCGGCCTGTAGACTTAATAACTGTCTGGATGCTGATGTTGACTAGTCGGCCTGTAGACTTAACTGTCTGGATGCTGATGTTGACTAGTCGGCCTGTAGACTTAATAACTGTCTGGATGCTGATGTTGACTAGTCGGCCTGTAGACTTAATAACTGTCTGGATGCTGATGTTGACTAGTCGGCCTGTAGACTTAATAACTGTCTGGATGCTGATGTTGACTAGTCGGCCTGTAGACTTAATAACTGTCTGGATGCTGATGCTGATGTTGACTAGTCGGCCTGTAGACTTAATAACTGTCTGGATGCTGAGGTTGACTAATCGGCCTGTAGACTTAATAACTGTCTGGATGTGATGCTGATGTTGACTAGTCGGCCTGTAGACTAAATAACTGTCTGGATGTGGTGCTGATGTTGACTAGTCGGCCTGTAGACTAAATAACTGTCTGGGTGCTGATGTTGACTAGTCGGCCTGTAGACTTAATAACTGTCTGGATGCTGATGTTGACTAGTCGGCCTGTAGACTTAATAACTGTCTGGATGCTGATGTTGACTAGTCGGCCTGTAGACTAAATAACTGTCTGGATGCTGATGTTGACTAGTCGGCCTGTAGACTTAATAACTGTCTGGATGCTGATGTTGACTAGTCGGCCTGTAGACTTAATAACTGTCTGGATGCTGATGTTGACTAGTCGGCCTGTAGACTAAATAACTGTCTGGATGCTGATGTTGACTAGTCGGCCTGTAGACTTAATAACTGTCTGGATGCTGATGTTGACTAGTCGGCCTGTAGACTAAATAACTGTCTGGGTGCTGATGTTGACTAGTCGGCCTGTAGACTTAATAACTGTCTGGATGCTGATGTTGACTAGTCGGCCTGTAGACTTAATAACTGTCTGGATGTTGATGTTGACTAGTCGGCCTGTAGACTTAATAACTGTCTGGATGTGATGCTGATGTTGACTAGTCGGCCTTTAGACTAAATAACTGTCTGGATGCTGATGCTGATGTTGACTAGTCGGCCTGTAGACTAAATAACTGTCTGGATGCTGATGCTGATGTTGACTAGTCGGCCTGTAGACTTAATAACTGTCTGGATGCTGATGCTGATGTTGACTAGTCGGCCTGTAGACTTAATAACTGTCTGGATGCTGAGGTTGACTAGTCGGCCTGTAGACTTAATAACTGTCTGGATGTGATGCTGATGTTGACTAGTCGGCCTGTAGACTAAATAACTGTCTGGATGTGGTGCTGATGTTGACTAGTCGGCCTGTAGACTAAATAACTGTCTGGATGCTGATGTTGACTAGTCGGCCTGTAGACTTAATAACTGTCTGGATGCTGATGTTGACTAGTCGGCCTGTAGACTTAATAACTGTCTGGATGCTGATGTTGACTAGTCGGCCTGTAGACTTAATAACTGTCTGGATGCTGATGTTGACTAGTCGGCCTGTAGACTTAATAACTGTCTGGATGCTGATGTTGACTAGTCGGCCTGTAGACTAAATAACTGTCTGGGTGCTGATGTTGACTAGTCGGCCTGTAGACTTAATAACTGTCTGGATGCTGATGTTGACTAGTCGGCCTGTAGACTTAATAACTGTCTGGATGCTGATGTTGACTAGTCGGCCTGTAGACTAAATAACTGTCTGGATGCTGATGTTGACTAGTCGGCCTGTAGACTTAATAACTGTCTGGATGCTGATGTTGACTAGTCGGCCTGTAGACTAAATAACTGTCTGGGTGCTGATGTTGACTAGTCGGCCTGTAGACTTAATAACTGTCTGGATGCTGATGTTGACTAGTCGGCATGTAGACTTAATAACTGTCTGGATGCTGATGTTGAATAGTCGGCCTGTAGACTTAATAACTGTCTGGGTGCTGATGTTGACTAGTCGGCCTGTAGACTTAATAACTGTCTGGATGCTGATGTTGACTAGTCGGCCTGTAGACTTAATAACTGTCTGGATGCTGATGTTGACTAGTCGGCCTGTAGACTTAATAACTGTCTGGATGCTGATGTTGACTAGTCGGCCTGTAGACTTAATAACTGTCTGGATGCTGATGTTGACTAGTCGGCCTGTAGACTTAATAACTGTCTGGATGTGGTGCTGATGTTGACTAGTCGGCCTGTAGACTAAATAACTGTCTGGGTGCTGAGGTTGACTAGTCGGCCTGTAGACTTAATAACTGTCTGGATGCTGATGTTGACTAGTCGGCCTGTAGACTTAATAACTGTCTGGATGCTGATGTTGACTAGTCGGCCTGTAGACTTAATAACTGTCTGGGTGCTGATGTTGACTAGTCGGCCTGTAGACTAAATAACTGTCTGGGTGCTGAGTTTGACTAGTAGGCCTGTAGACTTAATAACTGTCTGGGTGCTGATGTTGACTAGTCGGCCTGTAGACTTAATAACTGTCTGGATGCTGATGTTGACTAGTCGGCCTGTAGACTTAATAACTGTCTGGATGTGATGCTGATGTTGACTAGTCGGCCTGTAGACTTAATAACTGTCTGGGTGCTGATGTTGACTAGTCGGCCTGTAGACTTAATAACTGTCTGGATGCTGATGCTGATGTTGACTAGTCGGCCTGTAGACTTAATAACTGTCTGGATGCTGATGTTGACTAGTCGGCCTGTAGACTTAATAACTGTCTGGATGCTGATGTTGACTAGTCGGCCTGTAGACTTAATAACTGTCTGGATGTGGTGCTGATGTTGACTAGTCGGCCTGTAGACTTAATAACTGTCTGGATGCTGATGTTGACTAGTCGGCCTGTAGACTAAATAACTGTCTGGATGCTGATGTTGATGTTGACTAGTCGGCCTGTAGACTAAATAACTGTCTGGATGTGGTGCTGATGTTGTATAGTCGGCCTGTAGACTTAATAACTGTCTGGATGCTGATGCTGATGTTGACTAGTCGGCCTGTAGACTAAATAACTGTCTGGATGTGGTGCTGATGTTGACTAGTCGGCCTGTAGACTTAATAACTGTCTGGATGCTGATGTTGACTAGTCGGCCTGTAGACTAAATAACTGTCTGGATGTGGTGCTGATGTTGACTAGTCGGCCTGTAGACTTAATAACTGTCTGGATGCTGATGTTGACTAGTCGGCCTGTAGACTTAATAACTGTCTGGATGCTGATGTTGACTAGTCGGCCTGTAGACTTAATAACTGTCTGGGTGCTGATGTTGATGTTGACTAGTCGGCCTGTAGACTTAATAACTGTCTGGGTGCTGATGTTGATGTTGACTAGTAGGCCTGTAGACTTAATAACTGTCTGGATGCTGATGTTGACTAGTCGGCCTGTAGACTTAATAACTGTCTGGGTGCTGATGTTGACTAGTCGGCCTGTAGACTTAATAACTGTCTGGATGCTGATGCTGATGTTGACTAGTCGGCCTGTAGACTTAATAACTGTCTGGATGCTGAGGTTGACTAGTCGGCCTGTAGACTTAATAACTGTCTGGATGTGATGCTGATGTTGACTAATCGGCCTGTAGACTAAATAACTGTCTGGATGTGGTGCTGATGTTGACTAGTCGGCCTGTAGACTAAATAACTGTCTGGATGCTGATGTTGACTAGTCGGCCTGTAGACTTAATAACTGTCTGGATGCTGATGTTGACTAGTCGGCCTGTAGACTTAATAACTGTCTGGATGCTGATGTTGACTAGTCGGCCTGTAGACTTAATAACTGTCTGGATGCTGATGTTGACTAGTCGGCCTGTAGACTTAATAACTGTCTGGATGCTGATGTTGACTAGTCGGCCTGTAGACTAAATAACTGTCTGGGTGCTGATGTTGACTAGTCGGCCTGTAGACTTAATAACTGTCTGGATGCTGATGTTGACTAGTCGGCCTGTAGACTTAATAACTGTCTGGATGCTGATGTTGACTAGTCGGCCTGTAGACTAAATAACTGTCTGGATGCTGATGTTGACTAGTCGGCCTGTAGACTTAATAACTGTCTGGATGCTGATGTTGACTAGTCGGCCTGTAGACTAAATAACTGTCTGGGTGCTGATGTTGACTAGTCTGTAGACTTAATAACTGTCTGGATGCTGATGTTGACTGTCGGCCTGTAGACTTAATAACTGTCTGGATGTTGATGTTGACTAGTCGGCCTGTAGACTTAATAACTGTCTGGATGTGATGCTGATGTTGACTAGTCGGCCTTTAGACTAAATAACTGTCTGGATGCTGATGCTGATGTTGACTAGTCGGCCTGTAGACTAAATAACTGTCTGGATGCTGATGCTGATGTTGACTAGTCGGCCTGTAGACTTAATAACTGTCTGGATGCTGATGCTGATGTTGACTAGTCGGCCTGTAGACTTAATAACTGTCTGGATGCTGAGGTTGACTAGTCGGCCTGTAGACTTAATAACTGTCTGGATGTGATGCTGATGTTGACTAGTCGGCCTGTAGACTAAATAACTGTCTGGATGTGGTGCTGATGTTGACTAGTCGGCCTGTAGACTAAATAACTGTCTGGATGCTGATGTTGACTAGTCGGCCTGTAGACTTAATAACTGTCTGGATGCTGATGTTGACTAGTCGGCCTGTAGACTTAATAACTGTCTGGATGCTGATGTTGACTAGTCGGCCTGTAGACTAAATAACTGTCTGGGTGCTGATGTTGACTAGTCGGCCTGTAGACTTAATAACTGTCTGGATGCTGATGTTGACTAGTCGGCCTGTAGACTTAATAACTGTCTGGATGCTGATGTTGACTAGTCGGCCTGTAGACTAAATAACTGTCTGGGTGCTGATGTTGACTAGTCGGCCTGTAGACTTAATAACTGTCTGGATGCTGATGTTGACTAGTCGGCCTGTAGACTTAATAACTGTCTGGATGCTGATGTTGACTAGTCGGCCTGTAGACTAAATAACTGTCTGGATGCTGATGTTGACTAGTCGGCCTGTAGACTTAATAACTGTCTGGATGCTGATGTTGACTAGTCGGCCTGTAGACTAAATAACTGTCTGGGTGCTGATGTTGACTAGTCGGCCTGTAGACTTAATAACTGTCTGGATGCTGATGTTGACTAGTCGGCCTGTAGACTTAATAACTGTCTGGATGTTGATGTTGACTAGTCGGCCTGTAGACTTAATAACTGTCTGGATGTGATGCTGATGTTGACTAGTCGGCCTTTAGACTAAATAACTGTCTGGATGCTGATGCTGATGTTGACTAGTCGGCCTGTAGACTAAATAACTGTCTGGATGCTGATGCTGATGTTGACTAGTCGGCCTGTAGACTTAATAACTGTCTGGATGCTGATGCTGATGTTGACTAGTCGGCCTGTAGACTTAATAACTGTCTGGATGCTGAGGTTGACTAGTCGGCCTGTAGACTTAATAACTGTCTGGATGTGATGCTGATGTTGACTAGTCGGCCTGTAGACTAAATAACTGTCTGGATGTGGTGCTGATGTTGACTAGTCGGCCTGTAGACTAAATAACTGTCTGGATGCTGATGTTGACTAGTCGGCCTGTAGACTTAATAACTGTCTGGATGCTGATGTTGACTAGTCGGCCTGTAGACTTAATAACTGTCTGGATGCTGATGTTGACTAGTCGGCCTGTAGACTTAATAACTGTCTGGATGCTGATGTTGACTAGTCGGCCTGTAGACTTAATAACTGTCTGGATGCTGATGTTGACTAGTCGGCCTGTAGACTAAATAACTGTCTGGGTGCTGATGTTGACTAGTCGGCCTGTAGACTTAATAACTGTCTGGATGCTGATGTTGACTAGTCGGCCTGTAGACTTAATAACTGTCTGGATGCTGATGTTGACTAGTCGGCCTGTAGACTAAATAACTGTCTGGATGCTGATGTTGACTAGTCGGCCTGTAGACTTAATAACTGTCTGGATGCTGATGTTGACTAGTCGGCCTGTAGACTAAATAACTGTCTGGGTGCTGATGTTGACTAGTCGGCCTGTAGACTTAATAACTGTCTGGATGCTGATGTTGACTAGTCGGCATGTAGACTTAATAACTGTCTGGATGCTGATGTTGAATAGTCGGCCTGTAGACTTAATAACTGTCTGGGTGCTGATGTTGACTAGTCGGCCTGTAGACTTAATAACTGTCTGGATGCTGATGTTGACTAGTCGGCCTGTAGACTTAATAACTGTCTGGATGCTGATGTTGACTAGTCGGCCTGTAGACTTAATAACTGTCTGGATGCTGATGTTGACTAGTCGGCCTGTAGACTTAATAACTGTCTGGATGCTGATGTTGACTAGTCGGCCTGTAGACTTAATAACTGTCTGGATGTGGTGCTGATGTTGACTAGTCGGCCTGTAGACTAAATAACTGTCTGGGTGCTGAGGTTGACTAGTCGGCCTGTAGACTTAATAACTGTCTGGATGCTGATGTTGACTAGTCGGCCTGTAGACTTAATAACTGTCTGGATGCTGATGTTGACTAGTCGGCCTGTAGACTTAATAACTGTCTGGGTGCTGATGTTGACTAGTCGGCCTGTAGACTAAATAACTGTCTGGGTGCTGAGTTTGACTAGTAGGCCTGTAGACTTAATAACTGTCTGGGTGCTGATGTTGACTAGTCGGCCTGTAGACTTAATAACTGTCTGGATGCTGATGTTGACTAGTCGGCCTGTAGACTTAATAACTGTCTGGATGTGATGCTGATGTTGACTAGTCGGCCTGTAGACTTAATAACTGTCTGGGTGCTGATGTTGACTAGTCGGCCTGTAGACTTAATAACTGTCTGGATGCTGATGCTGATGTTGACTAGTCGGCCTGTAGACTTAATAACTGTCTGGATGCTGATGTTGACTAGTCGGCCTGTAGACTTAATAACTGTCTGGATGCTGATGTTGACTAGTCGGCCTGTAGACTTAATAACTGTCTGGATGTGGTGCTGATGTTGACTAGTCGGCCTGTAGACTTAATAACTGTCTGGATGCTGATGTTGACTAGTCGGCCTGTAGACTAAATAACTGTCTGGATGCTGATGTTGATGTTGACTAGTCGGCCTGTAGACTAAATAACTGTCTGGATGTGGTGCTGATGTTGTATAGTCGGCCTGTAGACTTAATAACTGTCTGGATGCTGATGCTGATGTTGACTAGTCGGCCTGTAGACTAAATAACTGTCTGGATGTGGTGCTGATGTTGACTAGTCGGCCTGTAGACTTAATAACTGTCTGGATGCTGATGTTGACTAGTCGGCCTGTAGACTAAATAACTGTCTGGATGTGGTGCTGATGTTGACTAGTCGGCCTGTAGACTTAATAACTGTCTGGATGCTGATGTTGACTAGTCGGCCTGTAGACTTAATAACTGTCTGGATGCTGATGTTGACTAGTCGGCCTGTAGACTTAATAACTGTCTGGGTGCTGATGTTGATGTTGACTAGTCGGCCTGTAGACTTAATAACTGTCTGGGTGCTGATGTTGATGTTGACTAGTAGGCCTGTAGACTTAATAACTGTCTGGATGCTGATGTTGACTAGTCGGCCTGTAGACTTAATAACTGTCTGGGTGCTGATGTTGACTAGTCGGCCTGTAGACTTAATAACTGTCTGGATGCTGATGCTGATGTTGACTAGTCGGCCTGTAGACTTAATAACTGTCTGGATGCTGAGTTGACTGTCGGCCTGTAGACTTAATAACTGTCTGGATGTGATGCTGATGTTGACTAATCGGCCTGTAGACTAAATAACTGTCTGGATGTGGTGCTGATGTTGACTAGTCGGCCTGTAGACTAAATAACTGTCTGGATGCTGATGTTGACTAGTCGGCCTGTAGACTTAATAACTGTCTGGATGCTGATGTTGACTAGTCGGCCTGTAGACTTAATAACTGTCTGGATGCTGATGTTGACTAGTCGGCCTGTAGACTTAATAACTGTCTGGATGCTGATGTTGACTAGTCGGCCTGTAGACTTAATAACTGTCTGGATGCTGATGTTGACTAGTCGGCCTGTAGACTAAATAACTGTCTGGGTGCTGATGTTGACTAGTCGGCCTGTAGACTTAATAACTGTCTGGATGCTGATGTTGACTAGTCGGCCTGTAGACTTAATAACTGTCTGGATGCTGATGTTGACTAGTCGGCCTGTAGACTAAATAACTGTCTGGATGCTGATGTTGACTAGTCGGCCTGTAGACTTAATAACTGTCTGGATGCTGATGTTGACTAGTCGGCCTGTAGACTAAATAACTGTCTGGGTGCTGATGTTGACTAGTCGGCCTGTAGACTTAATAACTGTCTGGATGCTGATGTTGACTAGTCGGCCTGTAGACTTAATAACTGTCTGGATGTTGATGTTGACTAGTCGGCCTGTAGACTTAATAACTGTCTGGATGTGATGCTGATGTTGACTAGTCGGCCTTTAGACTAAATAACTGTCTGGATGCTGATGCTGATGTTGACTAGTCGGCCTGTAGACTAAATAACTGTCTGGATGCTGATGCTGATGTTGACTAGTCGGCCTGTAGACTTAATAACTGTCTGGATGCTGATGCTGATGTTGACTAGTCGGCCTGTAGACTTAATAACTGTCTGGATGCTGAGGTTGACTAGTCGGCCTGTAGACTTAATAACTGTCTGGATGTGATGCTGATGTTGACTAGTCGGCCTGTAGACTAAATAACTGTCTGGATGTGGTGCTGATGTTGACTAGTCGGCCTGTAGACTAAATAACTGTCTGGGTGCTGATGTTGACTAGTCGGCCTGTAGACTTAATAACTGTCTGGATGCTGATGTTGACTAGTCGGCCTGTAGACTTAATAACTGTCTGGATGCTGATGTTGACTAGTCGGCTGTAGACTAAATAACTGTCTGGATGCTGATGTTGACTAGTCGGCCTGTAGACTAAATAACTGTCTGGGTGCTGATGTTGACTAGTCGGCCTGTAGACTTAATAACTGTCTGGATGCTGATGTTGACTAGTCGGCCTGTAGACTTAATAACTGTCTGGATGTTGATGTTGACTAGTCGGCCTGTAGACTTAATAACTGTCTGGATGTGATGCTGATGTTGACTAGTCGGCCTGTAGACTAAATAACTGTCTGGATGCTGATGTGATGTTGACTAGTCGGCCTGTAGACTAAATAACTGTCTGGATGCTGATGCTGATGTTGACTAGTCGGCCTGTAGACTTAATAACTGTCTGGATGCTGATGCTGATGTTGACTAGTCGGCCTGTAGACTTAATAACTGTCTGGATGCTGAGGTTGACTAGTCGGCCTGTAGACTTAATAACTGTCTGGATGTGATGCTGATGTTGACTAGTCGGCCTGTAGACTAAATAACTGTCTGGATGTGGTGCTGATGTTGACTAGTCGGCCTGTAGACTAAATAACTGTCTGGATGCTGATGTTGACTAGTCGGCCTGTAGACTTAATAACTGTCTGGATGCTGATGTTGACTAGTCGGCCTGTAGACTTAATAACTGTCTGGATGCTGATGTTGACTAGTCGGCCTGTAGACTTAATAACTGTCTGGATGCTGATGTTGACTAGTCGGCCTGTAGACTTAATAACTGTCTGGATGCTGATGTTGACTAGTCGGCCTGTAGACTTAATAACTGTCTGGATGCTGATGTTGACTAGTCGGCCTGTAGACTTAATAACTGTCTGGATGCTGATGCTGATGTTGACTAGTCGGCCTGTAGACTTAATAACTGTCTGGATGCTGAGGTTGACTAGTCGGCCTGTAGACTTAATAACTGTCTGGATGTGATGCTGATGTTGACTAGTCGGCCTGTAGACTAAATAACTGTCTGGATGTGGTGCTGATGTTGACTAGTCGGCCTGTAGACTAAATAACTGTCTGGATGCTGATGTTGATGTTGAGACTTAATAACTGTCTGGATGCTGATGTTGACTAGTCGGCCTGTAGACTTAATAACTGTCTGGATGCTGATGTTGACTAGTCGGCCTGTAGACTAAATAACTGTCTGGATGCTGATGTTGACTAGTCGGCCTGTAGACTTAATAACTGTCTGGATGCTGATGTTGACTAGTCGGCCTGTAGACTTAATAACTGTCTGGATGCTGATGTTGACTAGTCGGCCTGTAGACTAAATAACTGTCTGGATGCTGATGTTGACTAGTCGGCCTGTAGACTTAATAACTGTCTGGATGCTGATGTTGACTAGTCGGCCTGTAGACTAAATAACTGTCTGGGTGCTGATGTTGACTAGTCGGCCTGTAGACTTAATAACTGTCTGGATGCTGATGTTGACTAGTCGGCCTGTAGACTTAATAACTGTCTGGGTGCTGATGTTGACTAGTCGGCCTGTAGACTTAATAACTGTCTGGATGTGGTGCTGATGTTGACTAGTCGGCCTGTAGACTAAATAACTGTCTGGATGCTGATGTTGATGTTGACTAGTCGGCCTGTAGACTTAATAACTGTCTGGATGCTGCTGATGTTGACTAGTCGGCCTGTAGACTTAATAACTGTCTGGATGCTGATGCTGATGTTGACTAGTCGGCCTGTAGACTTAATAACTGTCTGGATGCTGAGGTTGACTAGTCGGCCTGTAGACTTAATAACTGTCTGGATGTGATGCTGATGTTGACTAGTCGGCCTGTAGACTAAATAACTGTCTGGATGTGGTGCTGATGTTGACTAGTCGGCCTGTAGACTAAATAACTGTCTGGATGCTGATGTTGACTAGTCGGCCTGTAGACTTAATAACTGTCTGGATGCTGATGTTGACTAGTCGGCCTGTAGACTTAATAACTGTCTGGATGCTGATGTTGACTAGTCGGCCTGTAGACTTAATAACTGTCTGGATGCTGATGTTGACTAGTCGGCCTGTAGACTTAATAACTGTCTGGATGCTGATGTTGACTAGTCGGCCTGTAGACTAAATAACTGTCTGGGTGCTGATGTTGACTAGTCGGCCTGTAGACTTAATAACTGTCTGGATGCTGATGTTGACTAGTCGGCCTGTAGACTTAATAACTGTCTGGATGCTGATGTTGACTAGTCGGCCTGTAGACTAAATAACTGTCTGGATGCTGATGTTGACTAGTCGGCCTGTAGACTTAATAACTGTCTGGATGCTGATGTTGACTAGTCGGCCTGTAGACTAAATAACTGTCTGGGTGCTGATGTTGACTAGTCGGCCTGTAGACTTAATAACTGTCTGGATGCTGATGTTGACTAGTCGGCATGTAGACTTAATAACTGTCTGGATGCTGATGTTGAATAGTCGGCCTGTAGACTTAATAACTGTCTGGGTGCTGATGTTGACTAGTCGGCCTGTAGACTTAATAACTGTCTGGATGCTGATGTTGACTAGTCGGCCTGTAGACTTAATAACTGTCTGGATGCTGATGTTGACTAGTCGGCCTGTAGACTTAATAACTGTCTGGATGCTGATGTTGACTAGTCGGCCTGTAGACTTAATAACTGTCTGGATGCTGATGTTGACTAGTCGGCCTGTAGACTTAATAACTGTCTGGATGTGGTGCTGATGTTGACTAGTCGGCCTGTAGACTAAATAACTGTCTGGGTGCTGATGTTGACTAGTCGGCCTGTAGACTTAATAACTGTCTGGATGCTGATGTTGACTAGTCGGCCTGTAGACTTAATAACTGTCTGGATGCTGATGTTGACTAGTCGGCCTGTAGACTTAATAACTGTCTGGGTGCTGATGTTGACTAGTCGGCCTGTAGACTAAATAACTGTCTGGGTGCTGAGTTTGACTAGTAGGCCTGTAGACTTAATAACTGTCTGGATGCTGATGTTGACTAGTCGGCCTGTAGACTTAATAACTGTCTGGATGCTGATGTTGACTAGTCGGCCTGTAGACTTAATAACTGTCTGGATGTGATGCTGATGTTGACTAGTCGGCCTGTAGACTTAATAACTGTCTGGGTGCTGATGTTGACTAGTCGGCCTGTAGACTTAATAACTGTCTGGATGCTGATGCTGATGTTGACTAGTCGGCCTGTAGACTTAATAACTGTCTGGATGCTGATGTTGACTAGTCGGCCTGTAGACTTAATAACTGTCTGGATGCTGATGTTGACTAGTCGGCCTGTAGACTTAATAACTGTCTGGATGTGGTGCTGATGTTGACTAGTCGGCCTGTAGACTTAATAACTGTCTGGATGCTGATGTTGACTAGTCGGCCTGTAGACTAAATAACTGTCTGGATGCTGATGTTGATGTTGACTAGTCGGCCTGTAGACTAAATAACTGTCTGGATGTGGTGCTGATGTTGTATAGTCGGCCTGTAGACTTAATAACTGTCTGGATGCTGATGCTGATGTTGACTAGTCGGCCTGTAGACTAAATAACTGTCTGGATGTGGTGCTGATGTTGACTAGTCGGCCTGTAGACTTAATAACTGTCTGGATGCTGATGTTGACTAGTCGGCCTGTAGACTAAATAACTGTCTGGATGTGGTGCTGATGTTGACTAGTCGGCCTGTAGACTTAATAACTGTCTGGATGCTGATGTTGACTAGTCGGCCTGTAGACTTAATAACTGTCTGGATGCTGATGTTGACTAGTCGGCCTGTAGACTTAATAACTGTCTGGGTGCTGATGTTGATGTTGACTAGTCGGCCTGTAGACTTAATAACTGTCTGGGTGCTGATGTTGATGTTGACTAGTAGGCCTGTAGACTTAATAACTGTCTGGATGCTGATGTTGACTAGTCGGCCTGTAGACTTAATAACTGTCTGGGTGCTGATGTTGACTAGTCGGCCTGTAGACTAAATAACTGTCTGGGTGCTGATGTTGACTAGTAGGCCTGTAGACTTAATAACTGTCTGGGTGCTGATGTTGACTAGTCGGCCTGTAGACTTAATAACTGTCTGGGTGCTGATGTTGACTAGTCGGCCTGTAGACTTAATAACTGTCTGGGTGCTGATGTTGACTAGTCGGCCTGTAGACTAAATAACTGTCTGGGTGCTGATGTTGACTAGTCGGCCTGTAGACTAAATAACTGTCTGGATGCTGATGTTGACTAGTCGGCCTGTAGACTTAATAACTGTCTGGATGCTGAGGTTGACTAGTCGGCCTGTAGACTAAATAACTGTCTGGATGCTGATGTTGACTAGTCGGCCTGTAGACTTAATAACTGTCTGGATGCTGATGTTGATGTTGACTAGTCGGCCTGTAGACTAAATAACTGTCTGGATGCTGATGTTGACTAGTCGGCCTGTAGACTTAATAACTGTCTGGATGCTGATGTTGACTAGTCGGCCTGTAGACTTAATAACTGTCTGGATGTGGTGCTGATGTTGACTAGTCGGCCTGTAGACTAAATAACTGTCTGGATGCCAATGTTGACTAGTCGGCCTGTAGACTAAATAACTGTCTGGATGCTGATGTTGACTAGTCGGCCTGTAGACTAAATAACTGTCTGGATGCTGATGTTGACTAGTCGGCCTGTAGACTAAATAACTGTCTGGGTGTGATGTTGACTAGTCGGCCTGTAGACTAAATAACTGTCTGGATGCTGATGTTGACTAGTCGGCCTGTAGACTAAATAACTGTCTGGATGCTGATGTTGACTAGTCGGCCTGTAGACTAAATAACTGTCTGGATGCTGATGTTGACTAGTCGGCCTGTAGACTAAATAACTGTCTGGATGCTGATGTTGTATAGTCGGCCTGTAGACTAAATAACTGTCTGGGTGTGATGTTGACTAGTCGGCCTGTAGACTAAATAACTGTCTGGATGCTGATGTTGACTAATCGGCCTGTAGACTAAATAACTGTCTGGATGCTCATGTTGACTAGTCGGCCTGTAGACTAAATAACTGTCTGGATGCTGATGTTGACTAGTCGGCCTGTAGACTAAATAACTGTCTGGATGTGGTGCTGATGTTGACTAGTCGTCCTGTAGACTTAATAACTGTCTGGATGCTGATGTTGACTAGAGACTTAATAACTGTCTGGATGCTGATGTTGACTAGTCGGCCTGTAGACTTAATAACTGTCTGGGTGCTGATGTTGACTAGTCGGCCTGTAGACTTAATAACTGTCTGGATGCTGATGTTGATGTTGACTAGTCGGCCTGTAGACTAAATAACTGTCTGGATGCTGGTGTTGATGTTGAATAGTCGGCCTGTAGACTTAATAACTGTCTGGATGCTGATGTTGACTAGTCGGCCTGTAGACTTAATAACTGTCTGGATGCTGATGTTGACTAGTCGGCCTGTAGACTTAATAACTGTCTGGGTGCTGATGTTGACTAGTCGGCCTGTAGACTAAATAACTGTCTGGGTGCTGATGTTGAATAGTCGGCCTGTAGACTTAATAACTGTCTGGATGCTGATGTTGACTAGTCGGCCTGTAGACTTAATAACTGTCTGGGTGCTGATGTTGACTAGTCGGCCTGTAGACTAAATAACTGTCTGGGTGCTGATGTTGAATAGTCGGCCTGTAGACTAAATAACTGTCTGGATGCTGATGTTGACTAGTCGGCCTGTAGACTTAATAACTGTCTGGATGTGGTGCTGATGTTGACTAGTCGGCCTGTAGACTAAATAACTGTCTGGATGCTGATGTTGACTAGTCGGCCTGTAGACTTAATAACTGTCTGGATGTGGTGCTGATGTTGACTAGTCGGCCTGTAGACTAAATAACTGTCTGGGTGCTGATGTTGACTAGTCGGCCTGTAGACTTAATAACTGTCTGGATGCTGATGTTGACTAGTCGGCCTGTAGACTTAATAACTGTCTGGATGTGGTGCTGATGTTGAATAGTAGGCCTGTAGACTTAATAACTGTCTGGATGTGGTGCTGATGTTGACTAGTCGGCCTGTAGACTAAATAACTGTCTGGATGCTGATGTTGACTAGTAGGCCTGTAGACTTAATAACTGTCTGGATGCTGATGTTGACTAGTCGGCCTGTAGACTTAATAACTGTCTGGATGCTGATGTTGTATAGTCGTCCTGTAGACTAAATAACTGTCTGGGTGTGATGTTGACTAGTCGGCCTGTAGACTAAATAACTGTCTGGATGCTGATGTTGACTAGTCGGCCTGTAGACTAAATAACTGTCTGGATGCTGAGGTTGACTAGTCGGCCTGTAGACTAAATAACTGTCTGGGTGCTGATGTTGACTAGTCGGCCTGTAGACTAAATAACTGTCTGGGTGTGATGTTGACTAGTCGGCCTGTAGACTAAATAACTGTCTGGGTGTGATGTTGACTAGTCGGCCTGTAGACTAAATAACTGTCTGGATGCTGATGTTGACTAGTCGGCCTGTAGACTTAATAACTGTCTGGATGCTGATGTTGACTAGTCGGCCTGTAGACTTAATAACTGTCTGGGTGCTGATGTTGACTAGTCGGCCTGTAGACTTAATAACTGTCTGGATGCTGATGTTGATGTTGACTAGTCGGCCTGTAGACTAAATAACTGTCTGGATGCTGGTGTTGATGTTGAATAGTCGGCCTGTAGACTTAATAACTGTCTGGATGCTGATGTTGACTAGTCGGCCTGTAGACTTAATAACTGTCTGGATGCTGATGTTGACTAGTCGGCCTGTAGACTTAATAACTGTCTGGGTGCTGATGTTGACTAGTCGGCCTGTAGACTAAATAACTGTCTGGGTGCTGATGTTGAATAGTCGGCCTGTAGACTTAATAACTGTCTGGATGCTGATGTTGACTAGTCGGCCTGTAGACTTAATAACTGTCTGGGTGCTGATGTTGACTAGTCGGCCTGTAGACTAAATAACTGTCTGGGTGCTGATGTTGAATAGTCGGCCTGTAGACTAAATAACTGTCTGGATGCTGATGTTGACTAGTCGGCCTGTAGACTTAATAACTGTCTGGATGTGGTGCTGATGTTGACTAGTCGGCCTGTAGACTAAATAACTGTCTGGGTGCTGATGTTGACTAGTCGGCCTGTAGACTTAATAACTGTCTGGATGCTGATGTTGACTAGTCGGCCTGTAGACTTAATAACTGTCTGGATGTGGTGCTGATGTTGAATAGTAGGCCTGTAGACTTAATAACTGTCTGGATGTGGTGCTGATGTTGACTAGTCGGCCTGTAGACTAAATAACTGTCTGGATGCTGATGTTGACTAGTAGGCCTGTAGACTTAATAACTGTCTGGATGCTGATGTTGACTAGTCGGCCTGTAGACTTAATAACTGTCTGGATGCTGATGTTGTATAGTCGTCCTGTAGACTAAATAACTGTCTGGGTGTGATGTTGACTAGTCGGCCTGTAGACTAAATAACTGTCTGGATGCTGATGTTGACTAGTCGGCCTGTAGACTAAATAACTGTCTGGATGCTGAGGTTGACTAGTCGGCCTGTAGACTAAATAACTGTCTGGGTGCTGATGTTGACTAGTCGGCCTGTAGACTAAATAACTGTCTGGGTGTGATGTTGACTAGTCGGCCTGTAGACTAAATAACTGTCTGGGTGTGATGTTGACTAGTCGGCCTGTAGACTAAATAACTGTCTGGATGCTGATGTTGACTAGTCGGCCTGTAGACTAAATAACTGTCTGGATGCTGATGTTGACTAGTCGGCCTGTAGACTTAATAACTGTCTGGATGCTGATGTTGACTAGTCGGCCTGTAGACTTAATAACTGTCTGGATGTGGTGCTGATGTTGACTAGTCGGCCTGTAGACTAAATAACTGTCTGGATGCTGATGTTGACTAGTCGGCCTGTAGACTAAATAACTGTCTGGATGCTGATGTTGACTAGTCGGCCTGTAGACTAAATAACTGTCTGGATGCTGATGTTGACTAGTCGGCCTGTAGACTAAATAACTGTCTGGGTGTGATGTTGACTAGTCGGCCTGTAGACTAAATAACTGTCTGGATGCTGATGTTGACTAGTCGGCCTGTAGACTAAATAACTGTCTGGATGCTGATGTTGACTAGTCGGCCTGTAGACTAAATAACTGTCTGGATGCTGATGTTGACTAGTCGGCCTGTAGACTAAATAACTGTCTGGATGCTGATGTTGACTAGTCGGCCTGTAGACTAAATAACTGTCTGGATGCTGATGTTGACTAGTCGGCCTGTAGACTAAATAACTGTCTGGATGTGGTGCTGATGTTGACTAGTCGGCCTGTAGACTTAATAACTGTCTGGATGTGGTGCTGATGTTGACTAGTCGGCCTGTAGACTTAATAACTGTCTGGATGCTGATGTTGACTAGTCGGCCTGTAGACTTAATAACTGTCTGGATGCTGATGTTGACTAGTCGGCCTGTAGACTAAATAACTGTCTGGATGCTGATGTTGTATAGTCGGCCTGTAGACTAAATAACTGTCTGGGTGTGATGTTGACTAGTCGGCCTGTAGACTAAATAACTGTCTGGGTGTGATGTTGACTAGTCGGCCTGTAGACTAAATAACTGTCTGGATGCTGATGTTGACTAGTCGGCCTGTAGACTAAATAACTGTCTGGATGCTGATGTTGACTAGTCGGCCTGTAGACTAAATAACTGTCTGGATGCTGATGTTGACTAGTCGGCCTGTAGACTAAATAACTGTCTGGATGTGGTGCTGATGTTGACTAGTCGGCCTGTAGACTAAATAACTGTCTGGATGTGGTGCTGATGTTGACTAGTCGGCCTGTAGACTTAATAACTGTCTGGATGTGGTGCTGATGTTGACTAGTCGGCCTGTAGACTAAATAACTGTCTGGATGCTGATGTTGACTAGTCGGCCTGTAGACTAAATAACTGTCTGGATGTGGTGCTGATGTTGACTAGTCGGCCTGTAGACTTAATAACTGTCTGGATGTGGTGCTGATGTTGACTAGTCGGCCTGTAGACTTAATAACTGTCTGGATGCTGATGTTGACTAGTCGGCCTGTAGACTTAATAACTGTCTGGGTGCTGATGTTGACTAGTCGGCCTGTAGACTAAATAACTGTCTGGGTGCTGATGTTGAATAGTCGGCCTGTAGACTTAATAACTGTCTGGATGCTGATGTTGACTAGTCGGCCTGTAGACTTAATAACTGTCTGGGTGCTGATGTTGACTAGTCGGCCTGTAGACTAAATAACTGTCTGGGTGTTGATGTTGAATAGTCGGCCTGTAGACTAAATAACTGTCTGGATGCTGATGTTGACTAGTCGGCCTGTAGACTTAATAACTGTCTGGATGTGGTGCTGATGTTGACTAGTCGGCCTGTAGACTAAATAACTGTCTGGGTGCTGATGTTGACTAGTCGGCCTGTAGACTTAATAACTGTCTGGATGCTGATGTTGACTAGTCGGCCTGTAGACTTAATAACTGTCTGGATGTGGTGCTGATGTTGAATAGTAGGCCTGTAGACTTAATAACTGTCTGGATGTGGTGCTGATGTTGACTAGTCGGCCTGTAGACTAAATAACTGTCTGGATGCTGATGTTGACTAGTAGGCCTGTAGACTTAATAACTGTCTGGATGCTGATGTTGACTAGTCGGCCTGTAGACTTAATAACTGTCTGGATGCTGATGTTGTATAGTCGTCCTGTAGACTAAATAACTGTCTGGGTGTGATGTTGACTAGTCGGCCTGTAGACTAAATAACTGTCTGGATGCTGATGTTGACTAGTCGGCCTGTAGACTAAATAACTGTCTGGATGCTGAGGTTGACTAGTCGGCCTGTAGACTAAATAACTGTCTGGGTGCTGATGTTGACTAGTCGGCCTGTAGACTAAATAACTGTCTGGGTGTGATGTTGACTAGTCGGCCTGTAGACTAAATAACTGTCTGGGTGTGATGTTGACTAGTCGGCCTGTAGACTAAATAACTGTCTGGATGCTGATGTTGACTAGTCGGCCTGTAGACTAAATAACTGTCTGGATGCTGATGTTGACTAGTCGGCCTGTAGACTTAATAACTGTCTGGATGCTGATGTTGACTAGTCGGCCTGTAGACTTAATAACTGTCTGGATGTGGTGCTGATGTTGACTAGTCGGCCTGTAGACTAAATAACTGTCTGGATGCTGATGTTGACTAGTCGGCCTGTAGACCTGTCTGGATGCTGATGTTGACTAGTCGGCCTGTAGACTAAATAACTGTCTGGATGCTGATGTTGACTAGTCGGCCTGTAGACTAAATAACTGTCTGGGTGTGATGTTGACTAGTCGGCCTGTAGACTAAATAACTGTCTGGATGCTGATGTTGACTAGTCGGCCTGTAGACTAAATAACTGTCTGGATGCTGATGTTGACTAGTCGGCCTGTAGACTAAATAACTGTCTGGATGCTGATGTTGACTAGTCGGCCTGTAGACTAAATAACTGTCTGGATGCTGATGTTGACTAGTCGGCCTGTAGACTAAATAACTGTCTGGATGCTGATGTTGACTAGTCGGCCTGTAGACTAAATAACTGTCTGGATGTGGTGCTGATGTTGACTAGTCGGCCTGTAGACTTAATAACTGTCTGGATGTGGTGCTGATGTTGACTAGTCGGCCTGTAGACTTAATAACTGTCTGGATGCTGATGTTGACTAGTCGGCCTGTAGACTTAATAACTGTCTGGATGCTGATGTTGACTAGTCGGCCTGTAGACTAAATAACTGTCTGGATGCTGATGTTGTATAGTCGGCCTGTAGACTAAATCACTGTCTGGGTGTGATGTTGACTAGTCGGCCTGTAGACTAAATAACTGTCTGGGTGTGATGTTGACTAGTCGGCCTGTAGACTAAATAACTGTCTGGATGCTGATGTTGACTAGTCGGCCTGTAGACTAAATAACTGTCTGGATGCTGATGTTGACTAGTCGGCCTGTAGACTAAATAACTGTCTGGATGCTGATGTTGACTAGTCGGCCTGTAGACTAAATAACTGTCTGGATGTGGTGCTGATGTTGACTAGTCGGCCTGTAGACTAAATAACTGTCTGGATGTGGTGCTGATGTTGACTAGTCGGCCTGTAGACTTAATAACTGTCTGGATGTGGTGCTGATGTTGACTAGTCGGCCTGTAGACTAAATAACTGTCTGGATGCTGATGTTGACTAGTCGGCCTGTAGACTAAATAACTGTCTGGATGTGGTGCTGATGTTGACTAGTCGGCCTGTAGACTTAATAACTGTCTGGATGTGGTGCTGATGTTGACTAGTCGGCCTGTAGACTTAATAACTGTCTGGATGCTGATGTTGACTAGTCGGCCTGTAGACTTAATAACTGTCTGGATGCTGATGTTGACTAGTCGGCCTGTAGACTAAATAACTGTCTGGATGCTGATGTTGACTAGTCGGCCTGTAGACTTAATAACTGTCTGGATGCTGATGTTGACTAGTCGGCCTGTAGACTTAATAACTGTCTGGATGTGGTGCTGATGTTGACTAGTCGGCCTGTAGACTAAATAACTGTCTGGATGCTGATGTTGACTAGTCGGCCTGTAGACTAAATAACTGTCTGGATGCTGATGTTGACTAGTCGGCCTGTAGACTAAATAACTGTCTGGATGCTGATGTTGACTAGTCGGCCTGTAGACTAAATAACTGTCTGGGTGTGATGTTGACTAGTCGGCCTGTAGACTAAATAACTGTCTGGATGCTGATGTTGACTAGTCGGCCTGTAGACTAAATAACTGTCTGGATGCTGATGTTGACTAGTCGGCCTGTAGACTAAATAACTGTCTGGATGCTGATGTTGACTAGTCGGCCTGTAGACTAAATAACTGTCTGGATGTGGTGCTGATGTTGACTAGTCGGCCTGTAGACTTAATAACTGTCTGGATGCTGATGTTGACTAGTCGGCCTGTAGACTTAATAACTGTCTGGATGCTGATGTTGACTAGTCGGCCTGTAGACTAAATAACTGTCTGGATGCTGATGTTGACTAGTCGGCCTGTAGACTAAATAACTGTCTGGATGCTGATGTTGACTAGTCGGCCTGTAGACTAAATAACTGTCTGGATGCTGATGTTGACTAGTCGGCCTGTAGACTAAATAACTGTCTGGATGCTGATGTTGACTAGTCGGCCTGTAGACTAAATAACTGTCTGGATGCTGATGTTGTATAGTCGGCCTGTAGACTTAATAACTGTCTGGATGTGGTGCTGATGTTGACTAGTCGGCCTGTAGACTTAATAACTGTCTGGATGCTGATGTTGACTAGTCGGCCTGTAGACTTAATAACTGTCTGGATGCTGATGTTGACTAGTCGGCCTGTAGACTAAATAACTGTCTGGATGCTGATGCTGATGTTGACTAGTCGGCCTGTAGACTAAATAACTGTCTGGATGCTGATGCTGATGTTGACTAGTCGGCCTGTAGACTAAATAACTGTCTGGATGTGGTGCTGATGTTGACTAGTCGGCCTGTAGACTAAATAACTGTCTGGATGTGATGTTGACTAGTCGGCCTGTAGACTTAATAACTGTCTGGGTGCTGATGTTGACTAGTCGGCCTGTAGACTAAATAACTGTCTGGATGCTGATGTTGACTAGTCGGCCTGTAGACTTAATAACTGTCTGGATGCTGATGTTGACTAGTCGGCCTGTAGACTTAATAACTGTCTGGATGTGGTGCTGATGTTGACTAGTCGGCCTGTAGACTAAATAACTGTCTGGATGCTGATGTTGACTAGTCGGCCTGTAGACTAAATAACTGTCTGGATGCTGATGTTGACTAGTCGGCCTGTAGACTAAATAACTGTCTGGATGCTGATGTTGACTAGTCGGCCTGTAGACTAAATAACTGTCTGGGTGTGATGTTGACTAGTCGGCCTGTAGACTAAATAACTGTCTGGATGCTGATGTTGACTAGTCGGCCTGTAGACTAAATAACTGTCTGGATGCTGATGTTGACTAGTCGGCCTGTAGACTAAATAACTGTCTGGATGCTGATGTTGACTAGTCGGCCTGTAGACTAAATAACTGTCTGGATGCTGATGTTGACTAGTCGGCCTGTAGACTAAATAACTGTCTGGATGTGGTGCTGATGTTGACTAGTCGGCCTGTAGACTTAATAACTGTCTGGATGTGGTGCTGATGTTGACTAGTCGGCCTGTAGACTTAATAACTGTCTGGATGCTGATGTTGACTGGATGACTTAATAACTGTCTGGATGCTGATGTTGACTAGTCGGCCTGTAGACTAAATAACTGTCTGGATGCTGATGTTGACTAGTCGGCCTGTAGACTAAATAACTGTCTGGGTGTGATGTTGACTAGTCGGCCTGTAGACTAAATAACTGTCTGGGTGTGATGTTGACTAGTCGGCCTGTAGACTAAATAACTGTCTGGATGCTGATGTTGACTAGTCGGCCTGTAGACTAAATAACTGTCTGGATGCTGATGTTGACTAGTCGGCCTGTAGACTAAATAACTGTCTGGATGCTGATGTTGACTAGTCGGCCTGTAGACTAAATAACTGTCTGGATGTGGTGCTGATGTTGACTAGTCGGCCTGTAGACTTAATAACTGTCTGGATGTGGTGCTGATGTTGACTGTCGGCCTGTAGACTAAATAACTGTCTGGATGCTGATGTTGACTAGTCGGCCTGTAGACTAAATAACTGTCTGGATGTGCTGATGTTGACTAGTCGGCCTGTAGACTTAATAACTGTCTGGATGTGGTGCTGATGTTGACTAGTCGGCCTGTAGACTTAATAACTGTCTGGATGCTGATGTTGACTAGTCGGCCTGTAGACTTAATAACTGTCTGGATGCTGATGTTGACTAGTCGGCCTGTAGACTAAATAACTGTCTGGATGCTGATGTTGACTAGTCGGCCTGTAGACTTAATAACTGTCTGGATGCTGATGTTGACTAGTCGGCCTGTAGACTTAATAACTGTCTGGATGTGGTGCTGATGTTGACTAGTCGGCCTGTAGACTAAATAACTGTCTGGATGCTGATGTTGACTAGTCGGCCTGTAGACTTAATAACTGTCTGGATGCTGATGTTGACTAGTCGGCCTGTAGACTAAATAACTGTCTGGATGCTGATGTTGACTAGTCGGCCTGTAGACTAAATAACTGTCTGGGTGTGATGTTGACTAGTCGTGTAGACTAAATAACTGTCTGGATGCTGATGTTGACTAGTCGGCCTGTAGACTAAATAACTGTCTGGATGCTGATGTTGACTAGTCGGCCTGTAGACTAAATAACTGTCTGGATGCTGATGTTGACTAGTCGGCCTGTAGACTAAATAACTGTCTGGATGTGGTGCTGATGTTGACTAGTCGGCCTGTAGACTTAATAACTGTCTGGATGCTGATGTTGACTAGTCGGCCTGTAGACTTAATAACTGTCTGGATGCTGATGTTGACTAGTCGGCCTGTAGACTAAATAACTGTCTGGATGCTGATGTTGACTAGTCGGCCTGTAGACTAAATAACTGTCTGGATGCTGATGTTGACTAGTCGGCCTGTAGACTAAATAACTGTCTGGATGCTGATGTTGACTAGTCGGCCTGTAGACTAAATAACTGTCTGGATGCTGATGTTGACTAGTCGGCCTGTAGACTAAATAACTGTCTGGATGCTGATGTTGACTAGTCGGCCTGTAGACTTAATAACTGTCTGGATGTGGTGCTGATGTTGACTAGTCGGCCTGTAGACTTAATAACTGTCTGGATGCTGATGTTGACTAGTCGGCCTGTAGACTTAATAACTGTCTGGATGCTGATGTTGACTAGTCGGCCTGTAGACTAAATAACTGTCTGGATGCTGATGCTGATGTTGACTAGTCGGCCTGTAGACTAAATAACTGTCTGGATGCTGATGCTGATGTTGACTAGTCGGCCTGTAGACTAAATAACTGTCTGGATGTGGTGCTGATGTTGACTAGTCGGCCTGTAGACTAAATAACTGTCTGGATGCTGATGTTGACTAGTCGGCCTGTAGACTTAATAACTGTCTGGGTGCTGATGTTGACTAGTCGGCCTGTAGACTAAATAACTGTCTGGATGTGGTGCTGATGTTGACTAGTCGGCCTGTAGACTAAATAACTGTCTGGATGTGATGTTGACTAGTCGGCCTGTAGACTTAATAACTGTCTGGGTGCTGATGTTGACTAGTCGTCCTGTAGACTAAATAACTGTCTGGATGTGGTGTTGATGTTGACTAGTCGGCCTGTAGACTTAATAACTGTCTGGATGTGGTGCTGATGTTGTATAGTCGGCCTGTAGACTTAATAACTGTCTGGATGCTGATGTTGATGTTGACTAGTCGGCCTGTAGACTAAATAACTGTCTGGATGCTGATGTTGATGTTGACTAGTCGGCCTGTAGACTTAATAACTGTCTGGATGTGGTGCTGATGTTGACTAGTCGGCCTGTAGACTTAATAACTGTCTGGATGCTGATGCTGATGTTGACTAGTCGGCCTGTAGACTTAATAACTGTCTGGATGCTGATGTTGACTAGTCGGCCTGTAGACTAAATAACTGTCTGGATGCTGATGTTGATAGTTGAGACTAAATAACTGTCTGGGTGTGATGTTGACTAGTCGGCCTGTAGACTAAATAACTGTCTGGGTGCTGATGTTGACTAGTCGGCCTGTAGACTAAATAACTGTCTGGATGCTGATGTTGACTAGTCGGCCTGTAGACTAAATAACTGTCTGGATGCTGATGTTGACTAGTCGGCCTGTAGACTAAATAACTGTCTGGATGCTGATGTTGACTAGTCGGCCTGTAGACTAAATAACTGTCTGGATGTGGTGCTGATGTTGACTAGTCGGCCTGTAGACTTAATAACTGTCTGGATGCTGATGTTGACTAGTCGGCCTGTAGACTTAATAACTGTCTGGATGTGGTGCTGATGTTGACTAGTCGGCCTGTAGACTTAATAACTGTCTGGATGCTGATGTTGACTAGTCGGCCTGTAGACTTAATAACTGTCTGGATGCTGATGTTGACTAGTCGGCCTGTAGACTAAATAACTGTCTGGATGCTGATGTTGACTAGTCGGCCTGTAGACTAAATAACTGTCTGGATGCTGATGCTGATGTTGACTAGTCGGCCTGTAGACTAAATAACTGTCTGGATGTGGTGCTGATGTTGACTAGTCGGCCTGTAGACTAAATAACTGTCTGGATGTGATGTTGACTAGTCGGCCTGTAGACTTAATAACTGTCTGGGTGCTGATGTTGACTAGTCGGCCTGTAGACTAAATAACTGTCTGGATGTGGTGCTGATGTTGACTAGTCGGCCTGTAGACTAAATAACTGTCTGGATGTGATGTTGACTAGTCGGCCTGTAGACTTAATAACTGTCTGGGTGCTGATGTTGACTAGTCGTCCTGTAGACTAAATAACTGTCTGGATGTGGTGTTGATGTTGTATAGTCGGCCTGTAGACTTAATAACTGTCTGGATGCTGATGTTGATGTTGACTAGTCGGCCTGTAGACTTAATAACTGTCTGGATGTGGTGCTGATGTTGACTAGTCGGCCTGTAGACTTAATAACTGTCTGGATGCTGATGTTGACTAGTCGGCCTGTAGACTAAATAACTGTCTGGATGTGGTGCTGATGTTGACTAGTCGGCCTGTAGACTAAATAACTGTCTGGATGCTGATGTTGATGTTGAATAGTCGGCCTGTAGACTTAATAACTGTCTGGGTGCTGATGTTGATGTTGACTAGTCGGCCTGTAGACTTAATAACTGTCTGGGTGCTGATGTTGATGTTGACTAGTCGGCCTGTAGACTTAATAACTGTCTGGATGTGGTGCTGATGTTGACTAGTCGGCCTGTAGACTTAATAACTGTCTGGGTGCTGATGTTGATGTTGAATAGTCGGCCTGTAGACTTAATAACTGTCTGGATGCTGATGTTGACTAGTCGGCCTGTAGTAAGTCGCTCTGGATAAGAGCGTCTGCTAAATGACTTAAATAACTGTCTGGATGTCTGGTGCTGATGTTGACTAGTCGGCCTGTAGACTAAATAACTGTCTGGGTGCTGATGTTGACTAGTCGGCCTGTAGACTAAATAACTGTCTGGGTGCTGATGTTGACTAGTCGGCCTGTAGACTAAATAACTGTCTGGGTGCTGATGTTGACTAGTAGGCCTGTAGACTTAATAACTGTCTGGGTGCTGATGTTGACTAGTCGGCCTGTAGACTTAATAACTGTCTGGGTGTGATGTTGACTAGTCGGCCTGTAGACTCAAATAACTGTCTGGGTGCTGATGTTGACTGTCGGCCTGAGACTTAATAACTGTCTGATGCTGATGTTGACTAGTCGGCCTGTAGACTAAATAACTGTCTGGATGCTGATGTTGACTAGTCGGCCTGTAGACTTAATAACTGTCTGGATGCTGAGGTTGACTAGTCGGCCTGTAGACTAAATAACTGTCTGGATGCTGATGTTGACTAGTCGGCCTGTAGACTTAATAACTGTCTGGATGCTGATGTTGATGTTGACTAGTCGGCCTGTAGACTAAATAACTGTCTGGATGCTGAGGTTGACTAGCTGACTTAATAACTGTCTGATGTTGACTAGTCGGCCTGTAGACTTAATAACTGTCTGGATGTGGTGCTGATGTTGACTAGTCGGCCTGTAGACTAAATAACTGTCTGGATGCTGATGTTGACTAGTCGGCCTGTAGACTTAATAACTGTCTGGATGTGGTGCTGATGTTGACTAGTCGGCCTGTAGACTTAATAACTGTCTGGATGTGGTGCTGAGGTTGACTAGTCGGCCTGTAGACTTAATAACTGTCTGGATGTGGTGCTGATGTTGACTAGTAGGCCTGTAGACTTAATAACTGTCTGGATGCTGAGGTTGACTGATGTTGAACTGTCTGGGTGCTGAGGTTGACTAGTCGGCCTGTAGACTTAATAACTGTCTGGGTGCTGATGTTGACTAGTCGGCCTGTAGACTTAAGAACTGTCTGGGTGCTGAGGTTGACTAGTCGGCCTGTAGACTTAATAACTGTCTGGGTGCTGATGTTGACTAGTAGGCCTGTAGACTTAATAACTGTCTGGGTGCTGAGGTTGACTAGTCGGCCTGTAGACTTAATAACTGTCTGGGTGCTGATGTTGACTAGTCGGCCTGTAGACTTAAGAACTGTCTGGGTGCTGAGGTTGACTAGTCGGCCTGTAGACTTAATAACTGTCTGGGTGCTGATGTTGACTAGTCGGCCTGTAGACTTAATAACTGTCTGGATGCTGATGTTGACTAGTCGGCCTGTAGACTAAATAACTGTCTGGATGCTGATGTTGACTAGTCGGCCTGTAGACTTAATAACTGTCTGGATGCTGATGTTGATGTTGACTAGTCGGCCTGTAGACTAAATAACTGTCTGGATGCTGAGGTTGACTAGTCGGCCTGTAGACTTAATAACTGTCTGGGTGCTGATGTTGACTAGTCGGCCTGTAGACTTAATAACTGTCTGGATGTGATGTTGACTAGTCTGTCTGGATGCTGATGTTGACTAGTCGGCCTGTAGACTTAATAACTGTCTGGATGTGATGTTGACTAGTCGGCCTGTAGACTAAATAACTGTCTGGATGCTGAGGTTGACTAGTCGGCCTGTAGACTTAATAACTGTCTGGGTGCTGATGTTGACTAGTCGGCCTGTAGACTTAATAACTGTCTGGGTGCTGAGGTTGACTAGTGGCCTGTAGACTGAATAACTGTCTGGGTGCTGAGGTTGACTAGTCGGCCTGTAGACTTAATAACTGTCTGGGTGCGAGGTTGACTAGTCGGCCTGTAGACTTAATAACTGTCTGGGTGCTGAGGTTGACTAGTCGGCCTGTAGACTTAATAACTGTCTGGGTGCTGATGTTGATGTTGACTAGTCGGCCTGTAGACTTAATAACTGTCTGGATGCTGATGCTGATGTTGACTAGTCGGCCTGTAGACTTAATAACTGTCTGGATGTGGTGCTGATGTTGAATAGTCGGCCTGTAGACTAAATAACTGTCTGGATGCTGATGTTGACTAGTCGGCCTGTAGACTAAATAACTGTCTGGATGCTGATGTTGACTAGTCGGCCTGTAGACTTAATAACTGTCTGGGTGTGGTGCTGATGTTGACTAGTCGGCCTGTAGACTAAATAACTGTCTGGATGTGGTGCTGATGTTGACTAGTCGGCCTGTAGACTAAATAACTGTCTGGATGCTGATGTTGACTAGTCGGCCTGTAGACTTAATAACTGTCTGGATGCTGATGTTGACTAGTCGGCCTGTAGACTAAATAACTGTCTGGATGTGGTGCTGATGTTGACTAGTCGGCCTGTAGACTAAATAACTGTCTGGATGTGATGTTGACTAGTCGGCCTGTAGACTTAATAACTGTCTGGGTGCTGATGTTGACTAGTCGGCCTGTAGACTAAATAACTGTCTGGATGTGGTGCTGATGTTGACTAGTCGGCCTGTAGACTAAATAACTGTCTGGATGTGAAGTTGACTAGTCGGCCTGTAGACTTAATAACTGTCTGGGTGCTGATGTTGACTAGTCGTCCTGTAGACTAAATAACTGTCTGGATGTGTTGTTGATGTTGTATAGTCGGCCTGTAGACTTAATAACTGTCTGGATGCTGATGTTGATGTTGACTAGTCGGCCTGTAGACTAAATAACTGTCTGGATGCTGATGTTGATGTTGACTAGTCGGCCTGTAGACTTAATAACTGTCTGGGTGCTGATGTTGACTAGTCGTCCTGTAGACTAAATAACTGTCTGGATGTGGTGTTGATGTTGTATAGTCGGCCTGTAGACTTAATAACTGTCTGGATGCTGATGTTGATGTTGACTAGTCGGCCTGTAGACTAAATAACTGTCTGGATGCTGATGTTGATGTTGACTAGTCGGCCTGTAGACTTAATAACTGTCTGGATGTGGTGCTGATGTTGTATAGTCGGCCTGTAGACTTAATAACTGTCTGGATGCTGATGCTGATGTTGACTAGTCGGCCTGTAGACTTAATAACTGTCTGGATGTGGTGCTGATGTTGACTAGTCGGCCTGTAGACTTAATAACTGTCTGGATGCTGATGTTGACTAGTCGGCCTGTAGACTAAATAACTGTCTGGATGTGGTGCTGATGTTGACTGGTAGGCCTGTAGACTTAATAACTGTCTGGATGCTGATGTTGACTAGTCGGCCTGTAGTAAGTCGCTCTGGATAAGAGCGTCTGCTAAATGACTTAAATGTAAATGTAAATGTAGACTTAATAACTGTCTGGGTGCTGATGTTGACTAGTCGGCCTGTAGACTAAATAACTGTCTGGGTGCTGATGTTGACTAGTAGGCCTGTAGACTTAATAACTGTCTGGGTGCTGATGTTGACTAGTCGGCCTGTAGACTTAATAACTGTCTGGGTGCTGATGTTGACTAGTCGGCCTGTAGACTTAATAACTGTCTGGGTGCTGATGTTGACTAGTCGGCCTGTAGACTTAATAACTGTCTGGATGCTGATGTTGACTAGTCGGCCTGTAGACTAAATAACTGTCTGGATGCTGATGTTGACTAGTCGGCCTGTAGACTAAATAACTGTCTGGATGCTGATGTTGACTAGTCGGCCTGTAGACTTAATAACTGTCTGGATGCTGAGGTTGATGTTGACTAGTCGGCCTGTAGACTAAATAACTGTCTGGATGCTGAGGTTGACTAGTCGGCCTGTAGACTTAATAACTGTCTGGGTGCTGATGTTGACTAGTCGGCCTGTAGACTTAATAACTGTCTGGATGCTGATGTTGACTAGTCGGCCTGTAGACTAAATAACTGTCTGGATGCTGATGTTGACTAGTCGGCCTGTAGACTTAATAACTGTCTGGATGCTGATGTTGATGTTGACTAGTCGGCCTGTAGACTAAATAACTGTCTGGATGCTGAGGTTGACTAGTCGGCCTGTAGACTTAATAACTGTCTGGGTGCTGATGTTGACTAGTCGGCCTGTAGACTTAATAACTGTCTGGATGTGATGTTGACTAGTCGGCCTGTAGACTAAATAACTGTCTGGATGCTGAGGTTGACTAGTCGGCCTGTAGACTTAATAACTGTCTGGATGTGATGTTGACTAGTCGGCCTGTAGACTAAATAACTGTCTGGATGCTGAGGTTGACTAGTCGGCCTGTAGACTTAATAACTGTCTGGGTGCTGATGTTGACTAGTCGGCCTGTAGACTTAATAACTGTCTGGGTGCTGAGGTTGACTAGTCGGCCTGTAGACTTAATAACTGTCTGGGTGCTGAGGTTGACTAGTCGGCCTGTAGACTTAATAACTGTCTGGGTGCTGAGGTTGACTAGTCGGCCTGTAGACTTAATAACTGTCTGGGTGCTGAGGTTGACTAGTCGGCCTGTAGACTTAATAACTGTCTGGGTGCTGATGTTGATGTTGACTAGTCGGCCTGTAGACTTAATAACTGTCTGGATGCTGATGCTGATGTTGACTAGTCGGCCTGTAGACTTAATAACTGTCTGGATGTGGTGCTGATGTTGAATAGTCGGCCTGTAGACTAAATAACTGTCTGGATGCTGATGTTGACTAGTCGGCCTGTAGACTTAATAACTGTCTGGATGCTGATGTTGACTAGTCGGCCTGTAGACTTAATAACTGTCTGGATGCTGATGTTGACTAGTCGGCCTGTAGACTAAATAACTGTCTGGGTGTGATGTTGACTAGTCGGCCTGTAGACTAAATAACTGTCTGGATGCTGATGTTGACTAGTCGGCCTGTAGACTAAATAACTGTCTGGATGCTGATGTTGACTAGTCGGCCTGTAGACTTAATAACTGTCTGGGTGTGGTGCTGATGTTGACTAGTCGGCCTGTAGACTAAATAACTGTCTGGATGTGGTGCTGATGTTGACTAGTCGGCCTGTAGACTAAATAACTGTCTGGATGCTGATGTTGACTAGTCGGCCTGTAGACTTAATAACTGTCTGGATGTTGATGTTGACTAGTCGGCCTGTAGACTTAATAACTGTCTGGATGCTGATGTTGACTAGTCGGCCTGTAGACTTAATAACTGTCTGGATGTGGTGCTGATGTTGACTAGTCGGCCTGTAGACTAAATAACTGTCTGGATGCTGATGTTGACTAGTCGGCCTGTAGACTAAATAACTGTCTGGATGCTGATGTTGACTAGTCGGCCTGTAGACTTAATAACTGTCTGGGTGTGGTGCTGATGTTGACTAGTCGGCCTGTAGACTAAATAACTGTCTGGATGTGGTGCTGATGTTGACTAGTCGGCCTGTAGACTAAATAACTGTCTGGATGTGGTGCTGATGTTGACTAGTCGGCCTGTAGACTTAATAACTGTCTGGATGTGGTGCTGATGTTGACTAGTAGGCCTGTAGACTTAATAACTGTCTGGATGTGGTGCTGATGTTGACTAGTCGGCCTGTAGACTAAATAACTGTCTGGGTGCTGATGTTGACTAGTCGGCCTGTAGACTTAATAACTGTCTGGATGCTGATGCTGATGTTGACTAGTCGGCCTGTAGACTTAATAACTGTCTGGATGTGGTGCTGATGTTGACTAGTCGGCCTGTAGACTTAATAACTGTCTGGATGCTGATGTTGACTAGTCGGCCTGTAGACTTAATAACTGTCTGGATGTGATGTTGACTAGTCGGCCTGTAGACTAAATAACTGTCTGGATGCTGAGGTTGACTAGTCGGCCTGTAGACTTAATAACTGTCTGGATGTGATGTTGACTAGTCGGCCTGTAGACTAAATAACTGTCTGGATGCTGAGGTTGACTAGTCGGCCTGTAGACTTAATAACTGTCTGGGTGCTGATGTTGACTAGTCGGCCTGTAGACTTAATAACTGTCTGGGTGCTGAGGTTGACTAGTCGGCCTGTAGACTTAATAACTGTCTGGGTGCTGAGGTTGACTAGTCGGCCTGTAGACTTAATAACTGTCTGGGTGCTGAGGTTGACTAGTCGGCCTGTAGACTTAATAACTGTCTGGGTGCTGATGTTGATGTTGACTAGTCGGCCTGTAGACTTAATAACTGTCTGGATGCTGATGCTGATGTTGACTAGTCGGCCTGTAGACTTAATAACTGTCTGGATGTGGTGCTGATGTTGAATAGTCGGCCTGTAGACTAAATAACTGTCTGGATGCTGATGTTGACTAGTCGGCCTGTAGACTTAATAACTGTCTGGATGCTGATGTTGACTAGTCGGCCTGTAGACTTAATAACTGTCTGGATGCTGATGTTGACTAGTCGGCCTGTAGACTAAATAACTGTCTGGGTGTGATGTTGACTAGTCGGCCTGTAGACTAAATAACTGTCTGGATGCTGATGTTGACTAGTCGGCCTGTAGACTAAATAACTGTCTGGATGCTGATGTTGACTAGTCGGCCTGTAGACTTAATAACTGTCTGGGTGTGGTGCTGATGTTGACTAGTCGGCCTGTAGACTAAATAACTGTCTGGATGTGGTGCTGATGTTGACTAGTCGGCCTGTAGACTAAATAACTGTCTGGATGCTGATGTTGACTAGTCGGCCTGTAGACTTAATAACTGTCTGGATGTTGATGTTGACTAGTCGGCCTGTAGACTTAATAACTGTCTGGATGCTGATGTTGACTAGTCGGCCTGTAGACTTAATAACTGTCTGGATGTGGTGCTGATGTTGACTAGTCGGCCTGTAGACTAAATAACTGTCTGGATGCTGATGTTGACTAGTCGGCCTGTGACTAAATAACTGTCTGGATGCTGATGTTGACTAGTCGGCCTGTAGACTTAATAACTGTCTGGGTGTGGTGCTGATGTTGACTAGTCGGCCTGTAGACT
Source organism: Oncorhynchus nerka (assembly GCF_034236695.1). Taxonomy (NCBI): domain Eukaryota; kingdom Metazoa; phylum Chordata; class Actinopteri; order Salmoniformes; family Salmonidae; genus Oncorhynchus; species Oncorhynchus nerka. Next base: position 80,798,774 of record NC_088413.1, on the reverse strand, counting down.
AAATAACTGTCTGGATGTGGTGCTGATGTTGACTAGTCGGCCTGTAGACTAAATAACTGTCTGGATGTGGTGCTGATGTTGACTAGTCGGCCTGTAGACTTAATAACTGTCTGGATGTGGTGCTGATGTTGACTAGTAGGCCTGTAGACTTAATAACTGTCTGGATGTGGTGCTGATGTTGACTAGTCGGCCTGTAGACTAAATAACTGTCTGGGTGCTGATGTTGACTAGTCGGCCTGTAGACTTAATAACTGTCTGGATGCTGATGCTGATGTTGACTAGTCGGCCTGTAGACTTAATAACTGTCTGGATGTGGTGCTGATGTTGACTAGTCGGCCTGTAGACTTAATAACTGTCTGGATGCTGATGTTGACTAGTCGGCCTGTAGACTTAATAACTGTCTGGATGCTGATGTTGACTAGTCGGCCTGTAGACTAAATAACTGTCTGGGTGCTGATGTTGACTAGTAGGCCTGTAGACTTAATAACTGTCTGGGTGCTGATGTTGACTAGTCGGCCTGTAGACTTAATAACTGTCTGGGTGCTGATGTTGACTAGTCGGCCTGTAGACTTAATAACTGTCTGGGTGCTGATGTTGACTAGTCGGCCTGTAGACTTAATAACTGTCTGGATGCTGATGTTGACTGAGACTAAATAACTGTCTGATGCTGATGTTGACTAGTCGGCCTGTAGACTAAATAACTGTCTGGATGCTGATGTTGACTAGTCGGCCTGTAGACTTAATAACTGTCTGGATGCTGAGGTTGATGTTGACTAGTCGGCCTGTAGACTAAATAACTGTCTGGATGCTGAGGTTGACTAGTCGGCCTGTAGACTTAATAACTGTCTGGGTGCTGATGTTGACTAGTCGGCCTGTAGACTTAATAACTGTCTGGATGCTGATGTTGACTAGTCGGCCTGTAGACTAAATAACTGTCTGGATGCTGATGTTGACTAGTCGGCCTGTAGACTTAATAACTGTCTGGATGCTGATGTTGATGTTGACTAGTCGGCCTGTAGACTAAATAACTGTCTGGATGCTGAACTAGTCTGGACTTAATAACTGTCTGGGTGCTGATGTTGACTAGTCGGCCTGTAGACTTAATAACTGTCTGGATGTGATGTTGACTAGTCGGCCTGTAGACTAAATAACTGTCTGGATGCTGAGGTTGACTAGTCGGCCTGTAGACTTAATAACTGTCTGGATGTGATGTTGACTAGTCGGCCTGTAGACTAAATAACTGTCTGGATGCTGATGTTGACTAGTCGGCCTGTAGACTTAATAACTGTCTGGGTGCTGATGTTGACTAGTGGCCTGTAGACTTAATAACTGTCTGGGTGCTGACTAGTCGGCCTGTAGACTTAATAACTGTCTGGGTGCTGAGGTTGACTAGTCGGCCTGTAGACTTAATAACTGTCTGGGTGCTGAGGTTGACTAGTCGGCCTGTAGACTTAATAACTGTCTGGGTGCTGAGGTTGACTAGTCGGCCTGTAGACTTAATAACTGTCTGGGTGCTGATGTTGACTAGTCGGCCTGTAGACTTAATAACTGTCTGGATGCTGATGCTGATGTTGACTAGTCGGCCTGTAGACTTAATAACTGTCTGGATGTGGTGCTGATGTTGACTAGTCGGCCTGTAGACTAAATAACTGTCTGGATGCTGATGTTGACTAGTCGGCCTGTAGACTTAATAACTGTCTGGATGCTGATGTTGACTAGTCGGCCTGTAGACTTAATAACTGTCTGGATGCTGATGTTGACTAGTCGGCCTGTAGACTAAATAACTGTCTGGGTGTGATGTTGACTAGTCGGCCTGTAGACTAAATAACTGTCTGGATGCTGATGTTGACTAGTCGGCCTGTAGACTAAATAACTGTCTGGATGCTGATGTTGACTAGTCGGCCTGTAGACTTAATAACTGTCTGGGTGTGGTGCTGATGTTGACTAGTCGGCCTGTAGACTAAATAACTGTCTGGATGTGGTGCTGATGTTGACTAGTCGAGACTAAATAACTGTCTGGCCTGATGTTGACTAGACTTAATAACTGTCTGGATGCTGATGTTGACTAGTCGGCCTGTAGACTAAATAACTGTCTGGATGTTGATGTTGACTAAATAACTGTCTGGCCTGATGTTGAGACTTAACTAAATAACTGTCTGGATGCTGATGTTGACTAGTCGGCCTGTAGACTTAATAACTGTCTGGATGTGGTGCTGATGTTGACTAGTCGGCCTGTAGACTAAATAACTGTCTGGATGTGGTGCTGATGTTGACTAGTCGGCCTGTAGACTAAATAACTGTCTGGATGCTGATGTTGACTAGTCGGCCTGTAGACTTAATAACTGTCTGGATGTTGATGTTGACTAGTCGGCCTGTAGACTTAATAACTGTCTGGATGCTGATGTTGACTAGTCGGCCTGTAGACTTAATAACTGTCTGGATGCTGATGTTGACTAGTCGGCCTGTAGACTAAATAACTGTCTGATGCTGATGTTGACTAGTCGCCTGTAGACTAAATAACTGTCTGGATGCTGATGTTGACTAGTCGGCCTGTAGACTTAATAACTGTCTGGATGCTGATGCTGATGTTGACTAGTCGGCCTGTAGACTAAATAACTGTCTGGATGTGGTGCTGATGTTGACTAGTCGGCCTGTAGACTAAATAACTGTCTGGATGTGGTGCTGATGTTGACTAGTCGGCCTGTAGACTTAATAACTGTCTGGATGTGGTGCTGATGTTGACTAGTAGGCCTGTAGACTTAATAACTGTCTGGATGTGGTGCTGATGTTGACTAGTCGGCCTGTAGACTAAATAACTGTCTGGGTGCTGATGTTGACTAGTCGGCCTGTAGACTTAATAACTGTCTGGATGCTGATGCTGATGTTGACTAGTCGGCCTGTAGACTTAATAACTGTCTGGATGTGGTGCTGATGTTGACTAGTCGGCCTGTAGACTTAATAACTGTCTGGATGCTGATGTTGACTAGTCGGCCTGTAGACTTAATAACTGTCTGGATGCTGATGTTGACTAGTCGGCCTGTAGACTTAATAACTGTCTGGATGCTGATGTTGACTAGTAGGCCTGTAGACTAAATAACTGTCTGGATGCTGATGTTGACTAGTAGGCCTGTAGACTTAATAACTGTCTGGGTGCTGATGTTGACTAGTCGGCCTGTAGACTAAATAACTGTCTGGATGCTGATGTTGACTAGTAGGCCTGTAGACTAAATAACTGTCTGGATGCTGATGTTGACTAGTTGGCCTGTAGTCTAAATAACTGTCTGGATGCTGATGTTGACTAGTCGGCCTGTAGACTTAATAACTGTCTGGATGCTGATGTTGACTAGTCGGCCTGTAGACTTAATAACTGTCTTGATGCTGATGTTGACTAGTCGGCCTGTAGACTAAATAACTGTCTGGATGCTGATGCTGATGTTGACTAGTCGGCCTGTAGACTTAATAACTGTCTGGGTGCTGATGTTGACTAGTCAGCCTGAGACTTAATAACTGTCTGGATGCTGATGTTGACTAGTCGGCCTGTAGACTTAATAACTGTCTGGGTGCTGATGTTGACTAGTCGGCCTGTAGACTTAATAACTGTCTGGATGCTGATGTTGACTAGTCGGCCTGTAGACTAAATAACTATCTGGATGCTGATGTTGACTAGTCGGCCTGTAGACTTAATAACTGTCTGGGTGCTGATGTTGACTAGTCGGCCTGTAGACTTAATAACTGTCTGGATGCTGATGTTGACTAGTCGGCCTGTAGACTAAATAACTGTCTGGATGCTGATGCTGATGTTGACTAGTCGGCCTGTAGACTAAATAACTGTCTGGATGTGGTGCTGATGTTGACTAGTCGGCCTGTAGACTAAATAACTGTCTGGATGTGGTGCTGATGTTGACTAGTCGGCCTGTAGACTTAATAACTGTCTGGGTGCTGATGTTGACTAGTCGGCCTGTAGACTTAATAACTGTCTGGATGTGGTGCTGATGTTGACTAGTCGGCCTGTAGACTAAATAACTGTCTGGGTGCTGATGTTGACTAGTCGGCCTGTAGACTTAATAACTGTCTGGATGCTGATGCTGATGTTGACTAGTCGGCCTGTAGACTTAATAACTGTCTGGATGTGGTGATGTTGACTAGTCGGCCTGTAGACTTAATAACTGTCTGGATGCTGATGTTGACTAGTCGGCCTGTAGACTTAATAACTGTCTGGATGTGATGTTGACTAGTCGGCCTGTAGACTAAATAACTGTCTGGATGCTGAGGTTGACTAGTCGGCCTGTAGACTTAATAACTGTCTGGATGCTGATGTTGACTAGTCGGCCTGTAGACTAAATAACTGTCTGGATGCTGAGGTTGACTAGTCGGCCTGTAGACTTAATAACTGTCTGGGTGCTGATGTTGACTAGTCGGCCTGTAGACTTAATAACTGTCTGGGTGCTGAGGTTGACTAGTCGGCCTGTAGACTTAATAACTGTCTGGGTGCTGAGGTTGACTAGTCGGCCTGTAGACTTAATAACTGTCTGGGTGCTGAGGTTGACTAGTCGGCCTGTAGACTTAATAACTGTCTGGGTGCTGATGTTGATGTTGACTAGTCGGCCTGTAGACTTAATAACTGTCTGGATGCTGATGCTGATGTTGACTAGTCGGCCTGTAGACTTAATAACTGTCTGGATGTGGTGCTGATGTTGAATAGTCGGCCTGTAGACTAAATAACTGTCTGGATGCTGATGTTGACTAGTCGGCCTGTAGACTTAATAACTGTCTGGATGCTGATGTTGACTAGTCGGCCTGTAGACTTAATAACTGTCTGGATGCTGATGTTGACTAGTCGGCCTGTAGACTAAATAACTGTCTGGGTGTGATGTTGACTAGTCGGCCTGTAGACTAAATAACTGTCTGGATGCTGATGTTGACTAGTCGGCCTGTAGACTAAATAACTGTCTGGATGCTGATGTTGACTAGTCGGCCTGTAGACTTAATAACTGTCTGGGTGTGGTGCTGATGTTGACTAGTCGGCCTGTAGACTAAATAACTGTCTGGATGTGGTGCTGATGTTGACTAGTCGGCCTGTAGACTAAATAACTGTCTGGATGCTGATGTTGACTAGTCGGCCTGTAGACTTAATAACTGTCTGGATGTTGATGTTGACTAGTCGGCCTGTAGACTTAATAACTGTCTGGATGCTGATGTTGACTAGTCGGCCTGTAGACTTAATAACTGTCTGGATGTGGTGCTGATGTTGACTAGTCGGCCTGTAGACTAAATAACTGTCTGGATGCTGATGTTGACTAGTCGGCCTGTAGACTAAATAACTGTCTGGATGCTGATGTTGACTAGTCGGCCTGTAGACTTAATAACTGTCTGGGTGTGGTGCTGATGTTGACTAGTCGGCCTGTAGACTAAATAACTGTCTGGATGTGGTGCTGATGTTGACTAGTCGGCCTGTAGACTAAATAACTGTCTGGATGTGGTGCTGATGTTGACTAGTCGGCCTGTAGACTTAATAACTGTCTGGATGTGGTGCTGATGTTGACTAGTAGGCCTGTAGACTTAATAACTGTCTGGATGTGGTGCTGATGTTGACTAGTCGGCCTGTAGACTAAATAACTGTCTGGGTGCTGATGTTGACTAGTCGGCCTGTAGACTTAATAACTGTCTGGATGCTGATGCTGATGTTGACTAGTCGGCCTGTAGACTTAATAACTGTCTGGATGTGGTGCTGATGTTGACTAGTCGGCCTGTAGACTTAATAACTGTCTGGATGCTGATGTTGACTAGTCGGCCTGTAGACTTAATAACTGTCTGGATGCTGATGTTGACTAGTCGGCCTGTAGACTAAATAACTGTCTGGATGCTGATGTTGACTGATGTAGGCCTGTAGACTTAATAACTGTCTGGGTGCTGATGTTGACTAGTCGGCCTGTAGACTTAATAACTGTCTGGGTGCTGATGTTGACTAGTCGGCCTGTAGACTTAATAACTGTCTGGGTGCTGATGTTGACTAGTCGGCCTGTAGACTTAATAACTGTCTGGGTGCTGATGGTTGACTAGTCGGCCTGTAGACTTAATAACTGTCTGGGTGCTGAGGTTGACTAGTCGGCCTGTAGACTTAATAACTGTCTGGGTGCTGATGTTGATGTTGACTAGTCGGCCTGTAGACTTAATAACTGTCTGGATGCTGATGCTGATGTTGACTGGCCTGTAGACTTAATAACTGTCTGGATGTGGTGCTGATGTTGAATAGTCGGCCTGTAGACTAAATAACTGTCTGGATGCTGATGTTGACTAGTCGGCCTGTAGACTTAATAACTGTCTGGATGCTGATGTTGACTAGTCGGCCTGTAGACTTAATAACTGTCTGGATGCTGATGTTGACTAGTCGGCCTGTAGACTAAATAACTGTCTGGGTGTGATGTTGACTAGTCTGTAGACTAAATAACTGTCTGGATGCTGATGTTGACTAGTCGGCCTGTAGACTAAATAACTGTCTGGATGCTGATGTTGACTAGTCGGCCTGTAGACTTAATAACTGTCTGGGTGTGGTGATGTTGACTAGTCGGCCTGTAGACTAAATAACTGTCTGGATGTGGTGCTGATGTTGACTAGTCGGCCTGTAGACTAAATAACTGTCTGGATGCTGATGTTGACTAGTCGGCCTGTAGACTTAATAACTGTCTGGATGTTGATGTTGACTAGTCGGCCTGTAGACTTAATAACTGTCTGGATGCTGATGTTGACTAGTCGGCCTGTAGACTTAATAACTGTCTGGATGTGGTGCTGATGTTGACTAGTCGGCCTGTAGACTAAATAACTGTCTGGATGCTGATGTTGACTAGTCGGCCTGTAGACTAAATAACTGTCTGGATGCTGATGTTGACTAGTCGGCCTGTAGACTTAATAACTGTCTGGGTGTGGTGCTGATGTTGACTAGTCGGCCTGTAGACTAAATAACTGTCTGGATGTGGTGCTGATGTTGACTAGTCGGCCTGTAGACTAAATAACTGTCTGGATGTGGTGCTGATGTTGACTAGTCGGCCTGTAGACTTAATAACTGTCTGGATGTGGTGCTGATGTTGACTAGTAGGCCTGTAGACTTAATAACTGTCTGGATGTGGTGCTGATGTTGACTAGTCGGCCTGTAGACTAAATAACTGTCTGGGTGCTGATGTTGACTAGTCGGCCTGTAGACTTAATAACTGTCTGGATGCTGATGCTGATGTTGACTAGTCGGCCTGTAGACTTAATAACTGTCTGGATGTGGTGCTGATGTTGACTAGTCGGCCTGTAGACTTAATAACTGTCTGGATGCTGATGTTGACTAGTCGGCCTGTAGACTTAATAACTGTCTGGATGCTGATGTTGACTAGTCGGCCTGTAGACTAAATAACTGTCTGGGTGCTGATGTTGACTAGTAGGCCTGTAGACTTAATAACTGTCTGGGTGCTGATGTTGACTAGTCGGCCTGTAGACTTAATAACTGTCTGGGTGCTGATGTTGACTAGTCGGCCTGTAGACTTAATAACTGTCTGGGTGCTGATGTTGACTAGTCGGCCTGTAGACTTAATAACTGTCTGGATGCTGATGTTGACTAGTCGGCCTGTAGACTAAATAACTGTCTGGATGCTGATGTTGACTAGTCGGCCTGTAGACTGTCTGGATGCTGATGTTGACTAGTCGGCCTGTAGACTTAATAACTGTCTGGATGCTGAGGTTGATGTTGACTAGTCGGCCTGTAGACTAAATAACTGTCTGGATGCTGAGGTTGACTAGTCGGCCTGTAGACTTAATAACTGTCTGGGTGCTGATGTTGACTAGTCGGCCTGTAGACTTAATAACTGTCTGGATGCTGATGTTGACTAGTCGGCCTGTAGACTAAATAACTGTCTGGATGCTGATGTTGACTAGTCGGCCTGTAGACTTAATAACTGTCTGGATGCTGATGTTGATGTTGACTAGTCGGCCTGTAGACTAAATAACTGTCTGGATGCTGAGGTTGACTAGTCGGCCTGTAGACTTAATAACTGTCTGGGTGCTGATGTTGACTAGTCGGCCTGTAGACTTAATAACTGTCTGGATGTGATGTTGACTAGTCGGCCTGTAGACTAAATAACTGTCTGGATGCTGAGGTTGACTAGTCGGCCTGTAGACTTAATAACTGTCTGGATGTGATGTTGACTAGTCGGCCTGTAGACTAAATAACTGTCTGGATGCTGAGGTTGACTAGTCGGCCTGTAGACTTAATAACTGTCTGGGTGCTGATGTTGACTAGTCGGCCTGTAGACTTAATAACTGTCTGGGTGCTGAGGTTGACTAGTCGGCCTGTAGACTTAATAACTGTCTGGGTGCTGAGGTTGACTAGTCGGCCTGTAGACTTAATAACTGTCTGGGTGCTGAGGTTGACTAGTCGGCCTGTAGACTTAATAACTGTCTGGGTGCTGAGGTTGACTAGTCGGCCTGTAGACTTAATAACTGTCTGGGTGCTGATGTTGATGTTGACTAGTCGGCCTGTAGACTTATTAACTGTCTGGATGCTGATGCTGATGTTGACTAGTCGGCCTGTAGACTTAATAACTGTCTGGATGTGGTGCTGATGTTGAATAGTCGGCCTGTAGACTAAATAACTGTCTGGATGCTGATGTTGACTAGTCGGCCTGTAGACTTAATAACTGTCTGGATGCTGATGTTGACTAGTCGGCCTGTAGACTTAATAACTGTCTGGATGCTGATGTTGACTAGTCGGCCTGTAGACTAAATAACTGTCTGGGTGTGATGTTGACTAGTCGGCCTGTAGACTAAATAACTGTCTGGATGCTGATGTTGACTAGTCGGCCTGTAGACTAAATAACTGTCTGGATGCTGATGTTGACTAGTCGGCCTGTAGACTTAATAACTGTCTGGGTGTGGTGCTGATGTTGACTAGTCGGCCTGTAGACTAAATAACTGTCTGGATGTGGTGCTGATGTTGACTAGTCGGCCTGTAGACTAAATAACTGTCTGGATGCTGATGTTGACTAGTCGGCCTGTAGACTTAATAACTGTCTGGATGCTGATGTTGACTAGTCGGCCTGTAGACTAAATAACTGTCTGGGTGTGATGTTGACTAGTCGGCCTGTAGACTAAATAACTGTCTGGATGCTGATGTTGACTAGTCGGCCTGTAGACTAAATAACTGTCTGGATGCTGATGTTGACTAGTCGGCCTGTAGACTTAATAACTGTCTGGGTGTGGTGCTGATGTTGACTAGTCGGCCTGTAGACTAAATAACTGTCTGGATGTGGTGCTGATGTTGACTAGTCGGCCTGTAGACTAAATAACTGTCTGGATGCTGATGTTGACTAGTCGGCCTGTAGACTTAATAACTGTCTGGATGTTGATGTTGACTAGTCGGCCTGTAGACTTAATAACTGTCTGGATGCTGATGTTGACTAGTCGGCCTGTAGACTTAATAACTGTCTGGATGTGGTGCTGATGTTGACTAGTCGGCCTGTAGACTAAATAACTGTCTGGATGCTGATGTTGACTAGTCGGCCTGTAGACTAAATAACTGTCTGGATGCTGATGTTGACTAGTCGGCCTGTAGACTTAATAACTGTCTGGGTGTGGTGCTGATGTTGACTAGTCGGCCTGTAGACTAAATAACTGTCTGGATGTGGTGCTGATGTTGACTAGTCGGCCTGTAGACTAAATAACTGTCTGGATGTGGTGCTGATGTTGACTAGTCGGCCTGTAGACTTAATAACTGTCTGGATGTGGTGCTGATGTTGACTAGTAGGCCTGTAGACTTAATAACTGTCTGGATGTGGTGCTGATGTTGACTAGTCGGCCTGTAGACTAAATAACTGTCTGGGTGCTGATGTTGACTAGTCGGCCTGTAGACTTAATAACTGTCTGGATGCTGATGCTGATGTTGACTAGTCGGCCTGTAGACTTAATAACTGTCTGGATGTGGTGCTGATGTTGACTAGTCGGCCTGTAGACTTAATAACTGTCTGGATGCTGATGTTGACTAGTCGGCCTGTAGACTTAATAACTGTCTGGATGCTGATGTTGACTAGTCGGCCTGTAGACTTAATAACTGTCTGGATGCTGATGTTGACTAGTAGGCCTGTAGACTAAATAACTGTCTGGATGCTGATGTTGACTAGTAGGCCTGTAGACTTAATAACTGTCTGGGTGCTGATGTTGACTAGTCGGCCTGTAGACTAAATAACTGTCTGGATGCTGATGTTGACTAGTAGGCCTGTAGACTAAATAACTGTCTGGATGCTGATGTTGACTAGTTGGCCTGTAGTCTAAATAACTGTCTGGATGCTGATGTTGACTAGTCGGCCTGTAGACTTAATAACTGTCTGGATGCTGATGTTGACTAGTCGGCCTGTAGACTTAATAACTGTCTTGATGCTGATGTTGACTAGTCGGCCTGTAGACTAAATAACTGTCTGGATGCTGATGCTGATGTTGACTAGTCGGCCTGTAGACTTAATAACTGTCTGGGTGCTGATGTTGACTAGTCAGCCTGTAGACTTAATAACTGTCTGGATGCTGATGTTGACTAGTCGGCCTGTAGACTTAATAACTGTCTGGGTGCTGATGTTGACTAGTCGGCCTGTAGACTTAATAACTGTCTGGATGCTGATGTTGACTAGTCGGCCTGTAGACTAAATAACTATCTGGATGCTGATGTTGACTAGTCGGCCTGTAGACTTAATAACTGTCTGGGTGCTGATGTTGACTAGTCGGCCTGTAGACTTAATAACTGTCTGGATGCTGATGTTGACTAGTCGGCCTGTAGACTAAATAACTGTCTGGATGCTGATGCTGATGTTGACTAGTCGGCCTGTAGACTAAATAACTGTCTGGGTGTGGTGCTGATGTTGACTAGTCGGCCTGTAGACTTAATAACTGTCTGGGTGCTGATGTTGACTAGTCGGCCTGTAGACTTAATAACTGTCTGGATGCTGATGTTGACTAGTCGGCCTGTAGACTAAATAACTGTCTGGGTGCTGATGTTGACTAGTCGGCCTGTAGACTAAATAACTGTCTGGATGCTGATGTTGACTAGTCGGCCTGTAGACTTAATAACTGTCTGGATGCTGAGGTTGATGTTGACTAGTCGGCCTGTAGACTAAATAACTGTCTGGATGCTGATGTTGACTAGTCGGCCTGTAGACTTAATAACTGTCTGGATGTTGACTAGTGTTGACTTAATAACTGTCTGGATGCTGATGTTGACTAGCCTGGCCTGTAGACTAAATAACTGTCTGGATGCTGATGTTGACTAGTCGGCCTGTAGACTTAATAACTGTCTGGATGCTGAGGTTGATGTTGACTAGTCGGCCTGTAGACTAAATAACTGTCTGGATGCTGAGGTTGACTAGTCGGCCTGTAGACTTAATAACTGTCTGGGTGCTGATGTTGACTAGTCGGCCTGTAGACTTAATAACTGTCTGGATGTGATGTTGACTAGTCGGCCTGTAGACTAAATAACTGTCTGGATGCTGAGGTTGACTAGTCGGCCTGTAGACTTAATAACTGTCTGGATGTGATGTTGACTAGTCGGCCTGTAGACTAAATAACTGTCTGGATGCTGAGGTTGACTAGTCGGCCTGTAGACTTAATAACTGTCTGGGTGCTGATGTTGACTAGTCGGCCTGTAGACTTAATAACTGTCTGGGTGCTGAGGTTGACTAGTCGGCCTGTAGACTTAATAACTGTCTGGGTGCTGAGGTTGACTAGTCGGCCTGTAGACTTAATAACTGTCTGGGTGCTGAGGTTGACTAGTCGGCCTGTAGACTTAATAACTGTCTGGGTGCTGAGGTTGACTAGTCGGCCTGTAGACTTAATAACTGTCTGGGTGCTGATGTTGATGTTGACTAGTCGGCCTGTAGACTTATTAACTGTCTGGATGCTGATGCTGATGTTGACTAGTCGGCCTGTAGACTTAATAACTGTCTGGATGTGGTGCTGATGTTGAATAGTCGGCCTGTAGACTAAATAACTGTCTGGATGCTGATGTTGACTAGTCGGCCTGTAGACTTAATAACTGTCTGGATGCTGATGTTGACTAGTCGGCCTGTAGACTTAATAACTGTCTGGATGCTGATGTTGACTAGTCGGCCTGTAGACTAAATAACTGTCTGGGTGTGATGTTGACTAGTCGGCCTGTAGACTAAATAACTGTCTGGATGCTGATGTTGACTAGTCGGCCTGTAGACTAAATAACTGTCTGGATGCTGATGTTGACTAGTCGGCCTGTAGACTTAATAACTGTCTGGGTGTGGTGCTGATGTTGACTAGTCGGCCTGTAGACTAAATAACTGTCTGGATGTGGTGCTGATGTTGACTAGTCGGCCTGTAGACTAAATAACTGTCTGGATGCTGATGTTGACTAGTCGGCCTGTAGACTTAATAACTGTCTGGATGTTGATGTTGACTAGTCGGCCTGTAGACTTAATAACTGTCTGGATGCTGATGTTGACTAGTCGGCCTGTAGACTTAATAACTGTCTGGATGTGGTGCTGATGTTGACTAGTCGGCCTGTAGACTAAATAACTGTCTGGATGCTGAGGTTGACTAGTCGGCCTGTAGACTTAATAACTGTCTGGGTGCTGATGTTGACTAGTCGGCCTGTAGACTTAATAACTGTCTGGATGTGATGTTGACTAGTCGGCCTGTAGACTAAATAACTGTCTGGATGCTGAGGTTGACTAGTCGGCCTGTAGACTTAATAACTGTCTGGATGTGATGTTGACTAGTCGGCCTGTAGACTAAATAACTGTCTGGATGCTGAGGTTGACTAGTCGGCCTGTAGACTTAATAACTGTCTGGGTGCTGATGTTGACTAGTCGGCCTGTAGACTTAATAACTGTCTGGGTGCTGAGGTTGACTAGTCGGCCTGTAGACTTAATAACTGTCTGGGTGCTGAGGTTGACTAGTCGGCCTGTAGACTTAATAACTGTCTGGGTGCTGAGGTTGACTAGTCGGCCTGTAGACTTAATAACTGTCTGGGTGCTGAGGTTGACTAGTCGGCCTGTAGACTTAATAACTGTCTGGGTGCTGATGTTGATGTTGACTAGTCGGCCTGTAGACTTATTAACTGTCTGGATGCTGATGCTGATGTTGACTAGTCGGCCTGTAGACTTAATAACTGTCTGGATGTGGTGCTGATGTTGAATAGTCGGCCTGTAGACTAAATAACTGTCTGGATGCTGATGTTGACTAGTCGGCCTGTAGACTTAATAACTGTCTGGATGCTGATGTTGACTAGTCGGCCTGTAGACTTAATAACTGTCTGGATGCTGATGTTGACTAGTCGGCCTGTAGACTAAATAACTGTCTGGGTGTGATGTTGACTAGTCGGCCTGTAGACTAAATAACTGTCTGGATGCTGATGTTGACTAGTCGGCCTGTAGACTAAATAACTGTCTGGATGCTGATGTTGACTAGTCGGCCTGTAGACTTAATAACTGTCTGGGTGTGGTGCTGATGTTGACTAGTCGGCCTGTAGACTAAATAACTGTCTGGATGTGGTGCTGATGTTGACTAGTCGGCCTGTAGACTAAATAACTGTCTGGATGCTGATGTTGACTAGTCGGCCTGTAGACTTAATAACTGTCTGGATGTTGATGTTGACTAGTCGGCCTGTAGACTTAATAACTGTCTGGATGCTGATGTTGACTAGTCGGCCTGTAGACTTAATAACTGTCTGGGTGTGATGTTGACTACTCGGCCTGTAGACTAAATAACTGTCTGGATGCTGATGTTGACTAGTCGGCCTGTAGACTAAATAACTGTCTGGATGCTGATGTTGACTAGTCGGCCTGTAGACTTAATAACTGTCTGGGTGTGGTGCTGATGTTGACTAGTCGGCCTGTAGACTAAATAACTGTCTGGATGTGGTGCTGATGTTGACTAGTCGGCCTGTAGACTAAATAACTGTCTGGATGTGGTGCTGATGTTGACTAGTCGGCCTGTAGACTTAATAACTGTCTGGATGTGGTGCTGATGTTGACTAGTAGGCCTGTAGACTTAATAACTGTCTGGATGTGGTGCTGATGTTGACTAGTCGGCCTGTAGACTAAATAACTGTCTGGGTGCTGATGTTGACTAGTCGGCCTGTAGACTTAATAACTGTCTGGATGCTGATGCTGATGTTGACTAGTCGGCCTGTAGACTTAATAACTGTCTGGATGTGGTGCTGATGTTGACTAGTCGGCCTGTAGACTTAATAACTGTCTGGATGCTGATGTTGACTAGTCGGCCTGTAGACTAAATAACTGTCTGGATGCTGATGCTGATGTTGACTAGTCGGCCTGTAGACTTAATAACTGTCTGGGTGCTGATGTTGACTAGTCAGCCTGTAGACTTAATAACTGTCTGGATGCTGATGTTGACTAGTCGGCCTGTAGACTTAATAACTGTCTGGGTGCTGATGTTGACTAGTCGGCCTGTAGACTTAATAACTGTCTGGATGCTGATGTTGACTAGTCGGCCTGTAGACTAAATAACTGTCTGGATGCTGATGTTGACTAGTCGGCCTGTAGACTTAATAACTGTCTGGGTGCTGATGTTGACTAGTCGGCCTGTAGACTTAATAACTGTCTGGATGCTGATGTTGACTAGTCGGCCTGTAGACTAAATAACTGTCTGGATGCTGATGCTGATGTTGACTAGTCGGCCTGTAGACTAAATAACTGTCTGGGTGTGGTGCTGATGTTGACTAGTCGGCCTGTAGACTTAATAACTGTCTGGGTGCTGATGTTGACTAGTCGGCCTGTACACTAAATAACTGTCTGGATGCTGATGTTGTATAGTAGGCCTGTAGACTTAATAACTGTCTGGATGCTGATGTTGACTAGTCGGCCTGTAGACTTAATAACTGTCTGGATGCTGATGTTGACTAGTCGGCCTGTAGACTAAATAACTGTCTGGGTGCTGATGTTGACTAGTCGGCCTGTAGACTAAATAACTGTCTGGGTGTGATGCTGATGTTGACTAGTCGGCCTGTAGACTTAATAACTGTCTGGATGCTGATGTTGACTAGTCGGCCTGTAGACTTAATAACTGTCTGGATGCTGATGTTGAATAGTCGGCCGGTAGACTTAATAACTGTCTGGATGTGGTGCTTGGTTCCAGGCCCTCTCCTCTTCTCTCTATACACTAAGCCACTCAGCTCCGTCATATCCTCACATGGTCTCTCCTGTCTTTGCTATGACACTCAACTACTTTTCTCCTTCCCCCCTTCTGACAGCCAGGTGGGCGACACCCATCTCTGCTTGCCTGGCAGATTTCCTAGCTTGGATGTCGACCCACCACCTCAAGCTCAACCTCGACAAGACAGAGCGGCTCTCCCTCCCTGGGAAGGCCTGCCTGCTCAAAGTCCTCATGTCACCCCGCTCCTCTACACACTTCACCGGCGTTCTGTCGAATCTCACATCCACTACAAGACCATGGTGCTTACCTAATGAACAGCAAGAGGAACTGTCCCTCCCTACCTTCAGGCTCTGGTCAAACCCTACACCAACCCATCCACTACAAGACCATGGTGCTTACCTAATGAACAGCAAGAGGAACTGTCCCTCCCTACCTTCAGGGTATAGTCAAACCCTACACCAACCCATCCACTACAAGACCATGGTGCTTACCTAATGAACAGCAAGAGGAACTGTCCCTCCCTACCTTCAGGCTCTGGTCAAACCCTACACCAACCCATCCACTACAAGACCATGGTGCTTACCTAATGAACAGCAAGAGGAACTGTCCCTCCCTACCTTCAGGCTATAGTCAAACCCTACACCAACCCATCCACTACAAGACCATGGTGCTTACCTAATGAACAGCAAGAGGAACTGTCCCTCCCTACCTTCAGGCTCTGGTCAAACCCTACACCAACCCATCCACTACAAGACCATGGTGCTTACCTAATGAACAGCAAGAGGAACTGTCCCTCCCTACCTTCAGGGTATAGTCAAACCCTACACCAACCCATCCACTACAAGACCATGGTGCTTACCCTCTGGTTAATATTGTCTGATAAATGTGTACATTGTCAATGTAAAATGAGGTAGGCTACAGAGAGGGGTATGCAGACATAATCTACTGGCGCCACCTACTGGCGGGAAGAGTTCAGACCATCTCTCAGGCCCTTTATCACTCAGGCCCCCCTAGCAGTATAGATATGGGCCTGAGAGATAATGTATGTTGCAGAGGTTCCCAATTACATTCAACCGTGGGACGATTTTTCCTTGGGCAGATGGTATCAGGGGGACCGGAACAGAGTTATAAATAATGTGTACATTGCAAATTGACTGCAATAATCCCAAACAGATAAAGTATTTGACAAAAACAGAATCATTTTAAACCTTTCTTATAGTGAGATACGATCACATATGCCTGTCTATTTATTCGTGGGAATAGGCCTACTTGGGAACAGATTAAAATCACCTTGAGTCGATTTATGTCCAACAACGAAATTTATAGATTTATGTATTGATTTTTGCTCAGAAAATAAAACCCTCGGGCCGCCTGCTGGGGAACCATGCTCTATTCAGGCTACAAGCTCTGAAGCGAGATGTTCCCGCATCAGGCTGCGTGCACATCAGCCTGTCGAAAGAAACTCATGCAGAGATTCTATAATTCTGATGATATGAAGAGAGAGGGTCGGATGCACGCACGGTCACCGAAGACTGGAAAATAAAATATATAACGGGCGAG